>NC_068439.1:3606823-3651823 GCF_023373465.1 Oncorhynchus keta | reverse complement strand
GTCATAGAGATTGTCATACAGATTTTTATACAGACTATCATACAGATTGTCATACAGATTGTCATACAGACCGTCATAGACAGACAGATAGTCAGACAGACAGTTCTACAGACAGTTCTTGAGACAGACAGCTCTAGGGGCAGTTCTACAGACATTTTCTACATACAGCTCGAGAGGGAGAGAGAGCTGTCTTACTCCCCCTCTCTATCTCTCTCTCCCTCCATCCCTCACTCCTTCTCTCTCTTTGTGTGGTGCCTGAGGGGTGGCCACCTGTTCATGGTTGGCAAAGACATCAAGGTCCAGTCACAGCTGGTCATTATAGAGGGGCCATTGCTTGCACACACACACACACACACACACACACACAGAGAGTGCTGTGGTGCAATGGCCCATGGGCCGTTGGGCCTGGAGCAGGAAGGAGGAGGAGGCAGTAATGAACATACACATCATCCTCCACTGGATCCACTGGTCAAAAGACCACAGAGACCTAGGAATTAGAGAGAGAGAGAGAGAGGGAAGGGGAGAGAGAGAGGGAAGGGGAGAGAGAGAGGGAAGGGGAGAGAGAGGGAAGGGGAGAGAGAGAGGGAAGGGGAGAGAGAGAGGGAAGGCGGAGAGAGAGAGGGAAGGGGAGAGAGAGGGAAGGGGAGAGAGAGAGGGAAGGGGGAGAGAGAGGGAAGGGGGAGAGAGAGGAAGGGGGAGAGAGAGGGAAGGGGGAGAGAGATGGAAGGGAGAGAGAGAGGGAAGGGGAGAGAGACGGAAGGGGGAGAGAGACCACAGGAATTAGAATGCCGAGAGAGAGAGGGAAGGGGGAGAGAGAGGGAAGGGGGAGAGAGAGGGAAGGGGAGAGAGAGGAAGGGGGAGAGAGAGGGAAGGGGGAGAGAGAGGGAAGGGAGAGAGAGAGGGAAGGGAGAGAGAGGAAGGGGAGAGAGAGGGAAGGGGGAGAGAGGGAAGGGGAGAGAGAGGGAAGGGGGAGAGAGAGGGAAGGGGGAGAGAGAGGGAAGGGGGAGAGAGAGGGAAGGGGGAGAGAGACCACAGGAATTAGAATGGGGAGAGAGAGAGGGAAGGGGGAGAGAGAGGGAAGGCGGAGAGAGAGGGAAGGCGGAGAGAGAGGGAAGGCGGAGAGAGAGGGAAGGGGGAGAGAGACCACAGGAATTAGAATGGGGAGAGAGAGAGGGAAGGGGAGAGAGAGAGGGAAGGGGAGAGAGAGAGGGAAGGGGAGAGAGAGAGGGAAGGGGGAGAGAGAGGGAAGGGGGAGAGAGAGAGGGAAGGGGGAGAGAGAGGGAAGGGGGAGAGAGAGGGAAGGGGGAGAGAGACCACAGGAATTAGAATGGGGAGAGAGAGAGGGAAGGGGGAGAGAGAGGGAAGGGGGAGAGAGAGGGAAGGGGGAGAGAGAGGGAAGGGAGAGAGAGAGGGAAGGGGGAGAGAGAGGGAAGGGGAGAGAGAGAGGGGAAGGGGGAGAGAGAGGGAAGGGGGAGAGAGAGGGAAGGGAGAGAGAGAGGGAAGGGAGAGAGAGAGGGAAGGGAAGGGGAGAGAGAGGGAAGGAAGGGGGAGAGAGAGGGAAGGGGGAGAGAGAGGGAAGGCGGAGAGAGAGGGAAGGCGGAGAGAGAGGGAAGGGGGAGAGAGAGGGAAGGGGGAGAGAGACCACAGGAATTAGAATGGGGAGAGAGAGAGGGAAGGGGAGAGAGAGGGAAGGGGAGAGAAAGGGAAGGCGGAGAGAGAGGGAAGGGGGAGAGAGAGGGAAGGGGGAGAGAGAGGGAAGGGAGAGAGAGAGGGAAGGGGAGAGAGAGGGAAGGGGGAGAGAGAGGGAAGGGGGAGAGAGAGGGAAGGGGGAGAGAGACCACAGGAATTAGAATGGGGAGAGAGAGAGGGAAGGGGGAGAGAGAGGGAAGGCGGAGAGAGAGGGAAGGGGGAGAGAGAGGGAAGGGGGAGAGAGAGGGAAGGGGGAGAGAGACCACAGGAATTAGAATGGGGAGAGAGAGAGGGAAGGGGGAGAGAGAGGGAAGGGGGAGAGAGAGGGAAGGGGGAGAGAGAGGGAAGGGAGAGAGAGAGGGAAGGGGGAGAGAGAGGGAAGGGAGAGAGAGAGGGAAGGGAGAGAGAGAGGGAAGGGGAGAGAGAGGGAAGGGGGAGAGAGAGGGAAGGGGGAGAGAGACCACAGGAATTAGAATGGGGAGAGAGAGAGGGAAGGGGGAGAGAGAGGGAAGGCGGAGAGAGGGAAGGCGGAGAGAGGGGAAGGGGGAGAGAGAGGGAAGGGGGAGAGAGAGGGAAGGGGGAGAGAGACCACAGGAATTAGAATGGGGAGAGAGAGAGGGAAGGGGGAGAGAGAGGGAAGGTAAAGAGAGAGGGAAGGCGGAGAGAGAGGGAAGGGGGAGAGAGAGGGAAGGGGGAGAGAGAGGGAAGGGGGAGAGAGACCACAGGAATTAGAATGGGGAGAGAGAGGGGAAGGGGGAGAGGGAAGGGGAGAGAGAGGAAGGGGGAGAGAGAGGGAAGGGGAGAAAGGGAGGGAAGGGGGAGAGAGAGGGAAGGGGAGGGAAGGGAGAGAGGGGGAAGGGAGAGAGAGGGGGAAGGGGGAGAGAGGGAAGGGGAGAGAGGGAAGGGGGAGAGAGGGAAGGGGGAGAGAGGGAAGGGGGAGAGAGAGGGAAGGGGGAGAGAGACCACAGGAATTAGAGAGAGAGAGAGGGAAGGGGGAGAGAGAGGGAAGGGGGAGAGAGAGGGAAGGAGAGAGAGAGGGAAGGGGAGAGAGAGGGAAGGGGGAGAGAGACCACAGGAATTAGAATGGGGAGAGAGAGAGGGAAGGGGGAGAGAGGGAAGGGGAGAGAGAGGAAGGGGGAGAGAGAGGGAAGGGGAGAAAGGGAGGGAAGGGGGAGAGAGAGGGAAGGGGAGTGAAGGGAGAGAGGGGGGAAGGGGAGAGAGGGAAGGGGAGAGAGAGGGAAGGGGGAGAGAGAGGGAAGGCGGAGAGAGAGGGAAGGCGGAGAGAGAGGGAAGGGGGAGAGAGAGGGAAGGCGGAGAGAGAGGGAAGGGGGAGAGAGAGGGAAGGGGGAGAGAGGGAAGGCGGAGAGAGAGGGAAGGCGGAGAGAGAGGGAAGGGGGAGAGAGAGGGAAGGGGGAGAGAGAGGGAAGGGGGAGAGAGACCACAGGAATTAGAATGGGGAGAGAGAGAGGGAAGGGGAGAGAGGGAAGGGGAGAGAGAGGAAGGGGGAGAGAGAGGGAAGGGGAGAAAGGGAGGGAAGGGGGAGAGAGAGGGAAGGGGAGGGAAGGGAGAGAGGGGGAAGGGGAGAGAGGGAAGGGGAGAGAGGGAAGGGGGAGAGAGGGAAGGGGGAGAGAGGGAAGGGGAGAGAGAGAGGGAAGGGGGAGAGAGAGGGAAGGGGGAGAGAGACCACAGGAATTAGAGAGAGAGAAAGGGAAGGGGGAGAGAGAGGGAAGGGGAGAGAGAGGGAAGGGGGAGAGAGAGGGAAGGGGAGAGAGAGGGGAAGGGGAGAGAGAGAGGGAAGGGGGAGAGAGAGAGGGAAGGGGCGAGAGAGGGAAGGGGCGAGAGAGGGAAGGGGGAGAGAGAGGGAAGGGGGAGAGAGAGGGAAGGGGAGAGAGAGGGAAGGGGAGAGAGAGGGAAGGGGGAGAGAGAGAGGGAAGGGGAGAGAGAGGGAAGGGGGAGAGAGACCACAGACCTAGGAATTAGAGAGAGAGAGAGAGAGAGAGAGAGAGGGAAGGGGGAGAGAGACCACAGACCTAGGAATTAGAGAGAGAGAGAGAGAGGGAAGGGGGAGAGAGAGGGAAGGCGGAGAGAGGGGGAAGGGGGAGAGAGAGGGAAGGGGGAGAGAGACCACAGGAATTAGAATGGGGAGAGAGAGAGGGAAGGGGGAGAGAGGGAAGGGGAGAGAGAGGAAGGGGGAGAGAGAGGGAAGGGGAGAAAGGGAGGGAAGGGGGAGAGAGAGGGAAGAGAGAGGGAAGGGGAGGGAAGGGAGAGAGGGGGAAGGGGGAGAGAGGGAAGGGGAGAGAGGGAAGGGGGAGAGAGACCACAGGAATTAGAGAGAGAGAAAGGAAGGGGGAGAGAGGGAAGGGGGAGAGAGAGAGGGAAGGGGCGAGAGAGGGAAGGGGAGAGAGAGGAAGGGGGAGAGAGAGGGAAGGGGGAGAGAGACCACAGGAATTAGAGAGAGAGAAAGGGAAGGGGGAGAGAGAGGGAAGGGGAGAGAGAGAGGGAAGGGGGAGAGAGAGAGGGAAGGGGCGAGAGAGAGAGGGAAGGGGCGAGAGAGGGAAGGGGAGAGAGAGGAAGGGGGAGAGAGAGGGAAGGGGAGAAAGGGAGGGAAGGGGGAGAGAGAGGGAAGGGGGGAGGGAAGGGAGAGAGGGGGAAGGGGAGAGAGGGAAGGGGGAGAGAGGGAAGGGGAGAGAGAGAGGGAAGGGGGAGAGAGAGGGAAGGGGAGAGAGACCACAGGAATTAGAGATAGAGAAAGGGAAGGGGGAGAGAGGGAAGGGGGAGAGAGACCACAGGAATTAGAATGGGGAGAGAGAGAGGGAAGGGGGAGAGAGGGAAGGGGAGAGAGAGGAAGGGGGAGAGAGAGGGAAGGGGAGAAAGGGAGGGAAGGGGGAGAGAGAGGGAAGGGGGAGAGGGGGGAAGGGGGAGAGAGGGAAGGGGGAGAGGGGGAAGGGGGAGAGAGAGGAAGGGGGAGAGAGAGGGAAGGGGAGAAAGGGAGGGAAGGGGGAGAGAGGGAAGGGGAGAGAGAGAGGGAAGTAATATAATAATATAATAATATATGCCATTTAGCTGACGCTTTTATCCAAAGCGACTTACAGTCATGTGTGCATACATTCTACGTATGGGTGGTCCCGGGAATCGAACCCACTACCCTGGCGTTACAAGCGCCATGCTCTACCAACTGAGCCACAGAAGGACCACTGTGGAGGGAAGGGAGAGAGGGAGGGGGAAGGGGGAGAGAGAGGGAAGGAAGGGGGAGAGAGAGGGGGAATGGGGATAGAGAGGGAAAGGGAGAGAGAGGGAAGGGGAGAGAGAGGGAAGGGGGAGAGAGAGAGAAGAGGGAAGGGAAGGGAGAGAGGGAAGGGGGAGAGAGAGGGAAGGGGGAGAGAGAGAGGGAAGGGGAGGGAGGAAGGGAAGGGGGAGAGAGAGGAGGGAAGGGGAGAGAGAAGAGAAGAGGAGAGAGAAGGGGGAGAGAGAGAGAGAAAGAGGGAGGGAGGGAGGGAAGGGGGAGAGAGAGGGGAGGGGAGAGAGAGAGGGAAGGAAGGGGAGAGAGAGGGAAGGAGAGAGAGAGGGAAGGGGGAGAGAGGGAAGGGGAGAGAGAGAGGGAAGGGGGAGAGAGGGAAGGGGGTGAGAAATGGAAGGGGGAGAGAGAGAGAAGAGGGAAGGGGAGAGAGGGGGAAGGGGGAGAGAGAGAAGAGGGAAGGGGGAGAGAAGAGGGAAGGGGGAGAGAGGGAAGGGGGAGAGAGGGAAGGGGGAGAGAGGGGGAAGGGGGGAGAGAGGGAAGGGGGAGAGAGAGAGAGAGAGAGAGGGAGGGAGGGAGGGAGGGAGGGAGGGAGGGAGGGAGGGAGGGAAGGGGTGAGAGAAAGCAAGAGGGGGAAGGGGAGAGAGAGGGAAGAGAAGAGAGGAGGGAGGGGAGGGAGGGAGGGAGAGAGAAGAGGAGGGAAGGGGTGAGAGAAAGCAAGAGAGGGAAGGGAGAGAGAGGGAGGGGGATCACTTTGCCTAAGTCCTATTCTTAATATGTATTGCATTAACACTTCTCTCTCTCCCTCTCCGTCTCTCAGTGATCTCCTGTGGGAACCCAGGAACACCCCGTAACTCCCAGATCCTGTCTCATGATGGCCTGGTGTTTTCCCGCTCCATCACCTACACCTGTCGAGACGGTTACTACTCCAACGGACTGCTACACGTCACTGCACGGTTAACGGGACCTGGACCGGGAGCATGCCTGAGTGCACGGGTACCAAAAACACGGACTGCTCACACGTCACTGCACGGTTAACGGGACCTGGACCGGGAGCATGCCTGAGTGCACGGGTACAGAGAGAAACTAAAAACACACACTTAGACGAGTCTCTCTCTCTCTCTCTCTCTCTCTCTCTCTCTCTCTCTCTCTCTCTCTCTCTCTCTCTCTCTCTCTCTCTCTCTCTCTCTCTCTCTCTCTCTCTCTCTCCTCTCTGCTCTCTCTCTCTCTCTCTCTCTCTCTCTCTCTCCTGGTGCAGAGTACAGAGAGAAACTAAAAACACACAGTTGACACCCTGGTATACTCCATGTAAACTGTGCTTGCTAATGTAACGGATGGCAGTGATATTCCCCTCATCCTTTTGAAGGTATCGTTTTTGGTATTTATTTAATTAGTCCATTTCTGATATATTCTCAAAATGTTTGGCTTATCAGAAATCTAAGATTTCAAGACGACTCAAAGTGTAGATGTCACACAGTCAATGGCACTGGGTGATGATGAGAGAGGTTGTATCTCTGGACATGCTGGTTGTAATGGGTGAGGTCACTGCATATGTGGGAGGTGGGACAAAGGAGGTAACAGGGGTATGAGGAGTGGGACTAGGGGCTCCATTGTGAACTAAAACAATGATAACTAACCTGAACAACAGTATACAAGGCATATTGACATTTGAGAGACATACAGCGAGGCATACAGTAATCACAGGTGTTGAATTGGGAAAGCTAGCTAAAACAGTCGGTGAGACAACAACAGCTAATCAGCTAGCATAACAACAGCAGGTAAAATGGCGTTGACTAGGCAACGGGGCCGACGGATAAAACATAAACAAGCAGAATGGAGTACCGTGATTAATGGACAGTCCAGCGTGCATCAGCTATGAAGCCAAGTGATCAGAGTCCAGGGGGCAGCGGTGGGCAGGGGGCTGGACTGGCGAGTGTTATCCAGGTTAAAAAAACTAACAATGACTAAATAGCTTGTAGCTAGTTAGCTGGTTAGCTTCTGGAGGTTCTTGAGTGTGTTCTAGAAATTAAAAATAGTAGCGATTCCGTATCACAATGGGTGAGGCAGGTTACCGGAAGGTATAAACAATTTACAAATCAAAAAGAGATAGAAAGTAAATATGGGTCCAGTGAGTGTTTGGGACGCGGCGATTCAGACGGTTAGCAGGCCTGTGCTACAAGCTAGCAGTTAGCGGACCGAGTTAGCAAGCAAGGAGATAGCAAGGGCTAGAGAGTTAGCCTTTGGGGGACGTTGCGATGGGGTGAGTCTGTTTATTCCTCTTCATGCGGTGACATCGATAGACCGGTCGTGGGTCCGGTTATTGGGCTCTGGCCGGGCTAGCTTCAAGCTAAGTGGGTGGAAACGCTAGCCAGGAGCAATCATCCGGGGTTGCGGTTTAGCTAGATAGCTAGTTGTGAAGATCCAGCTGAAAAATGTTCCGTTTGCGGTGGGAATCCGGGGATAAAAATAAATAGGTCTGTTATGCTCTGGTTACTGGCGAGAGCTTTCCGAGCTAAAGGTTAGCTGATGACCGGTTAGCTGAAGACCGCTAGCATAGCTGGTGGTTAGCTGGCTAGCTTCAATTGAGGGGTTCCGGTAAATATAAATACTTTAGGAAAAGTAGCTACATTGGGTGAGGCGGGTTGCAGGAGAGTATTTGGAAGCTGAAGTTTAGCAAAATGTTTTTAAAGATATGCGAAGAAAAATGTGTAAAAACTAAAAAAGATATATACAAGGGACACGACAGGACGTCTTACTGCTACGCCATCTTGGATCATCTTCTGCCTCCTGCAAGGATAGACTGAGAGATGTCCTGGTCTCACACAGTGGTGGATAGACTGAGAGATGTCCTGGTCTCACACAGTGGTGGATAGACTGAGAGATGTCCTGGTCTCACACAGTGGTCTGCCTCCTGCAAGGATAGACTGAGAGATGTCCTGGTCTCACACAGTGGTCTGCCTCCTGCAAGGATAGACTGAGAGATGTCCTGGTCTCACACAGTGGTCTGCCTCCTGCAAGGATAGACTGAGAGATGTCCTGGTCTCACACAGTGGTCTGCCTCCTGCAAGGATAGACTGAGAGATGTCCTGGTCTCACACAGTGGTGGATAGACTGAGAGATGTCCTGGTCTCACACAGTGGTGGGATAGACTGAGAGATGTCCTGGTCTCACACAGTGGTGGATAGACTGAGAGATGTCCTGGTCTCACACAGTGGTCTGCCTCCTGCAAGGATAGACTGAGAGGCATGTCCTGGTCTCACAACAATGGTCTGCCTCCTGCAAGGGTAGACAAGAGATGTCCTGGTCTCAACACAGTGGTGAATACTGACTGACAACAATGTCCTGGTCTCAACAACAGTGGTGACTAGACTGACAGATACACCTGGTACTCACACAGTGGTGGATAGACTGAGAGATGTCCTGGTACCACACAGTGGTGAATAGACTGACAACATACACCTGGTACCAACAACAAGCTGAATACTGACAACAATACACCTGGTACCAAGGATAAACTGACTGACAACATGTCCTGGTCTCACACAATACACCTGGTACCAACAACAAGCCTGCAACAATAGACTGAACAGATACACCTGGTCTCAACAACAAGGTGAATAGACTGACAGATGTCCTGGTCTCACAATACAGTGGTCTGCCTCCTGCAAGCTGATAGACTGAGAGCAAGGTTTTGGGACTTCCGACAACAATACACCTGGTACCAACAACAATACACCTGGTACCAACAACAAGCTGAATACTGACAACAATACACCTGGTACCAACAACAAGCTGAATACTGACAACAATACACCTGGTACCAACAACAAGCTGAATACTGACAACAATACACCTGGTACCAACAACAAGCTGAATACTGACAACAATACACCTGGTACCAACAACAAGCTGAATACTGACAACAATACACCTGGTACCAACAACAAGCTGAATACTGACAACAATACACCTGGTACCAACAACAATACACCTGGTACCAACAACAAGCTGAATACTGACTTCTAGAAGTTACGTCTGTTGAGTCACGGGAAGCTTGTTGTGTGAATGATATTGAAGAGTGCACAGTCAGGGTCCCATTACGGCTCCTGGAGCAACAGTTTCCTCAGCTTGTATGTATTAGAAGAGGAGGCTCGGGCACTGGTAGACATTCTGGCTCTTGCATCTCCATAGGGAAGGGAAGGTGAAGTATCTCACAGTAATATGTACCTCAGTTCTACTACAATGCCATTGAAAGTTTGTTTCTCAGAGTTTGTTTCCCTCTAAGACCACTTGAAGCCATAGGCTATAATAAGTACTGTCTAGGAAGTGTGATTTTTATTTCAAACAGCTTATTGGCTGTGAAGCCATGGGAGACATGTAGCCTGTCTAGATTGGTAAGTTTGTTTGACATGTTAGTTGCTTTGGGGACTACAGCGTAGAACAGTTCATTAACTATTCCAGTCTTACAGACCTCATCTTGTGGGATTTAGACGATATGTTTACTCTCTATAATTGCATCTGAAGTGCTATGTCTTCCCAAATACAAAGGAAATCAACGTAGAGCTTTCCTCCAGGATGATGAGCTAGTGAATTATCTATATACATTATCTATATACATTGTAAATATACATGATCTATGTGAATTATCTATATATATATACATTATGTACATTCTATGTACATTATCTATATACAGCTTGGATTTGGGGAATATAATTGGGATGTTTCAATGACTCTTTCTCTCTCTCTCCCCCTCCCTCCCTCCGTCCAGTTATTATGTGTGGGGACCCAGGTGTGCCAGCTAATGGTTTGAGGCTGGGCAGTGAATTCACCTACAACAGCACTGTGAGTTTCCAGTGTGCCCCAGGATTCACTATGGACGCTGACCGCTCTTCAACCCTGGTCTGCACTAAGGACCGCACATGGAACGGGACCAAGCCACAATGCAAAGGTACTGACACACGCACACAAACACGCAGGAAAACATATGCACAGACAGACACACAGACTCTAGCACAATCTCTCTCTCAATAACAAACACTGTATCCCCCTGCCTCACACTCACTCTCTCTGTCTGTCTGTCTGTCTGTCTTTCTCTCTCTCTGTCTTTCTCTCTCTCTCTGTCTTTCTCTCTGTCTCTGTCTGTGTCTCTCTCTCTGTCTGTCTGTCTGTCTGTCTGTCTGTCTGTCTGTCTGTCTGTCTGTCTGTCTCTGTCTGTCTTTCTCTCTCTCTCTGTCTGTCTGTGTCTTTCTCTCTCTGTCTGTCTGTCTGTGTCTGTCTGTCTGTCTCACTCGGTCTGTCACCTCTCTCTCACTCTCAAATCAATTCAAAAGGCTTTATTGGCATGGGAAACACATATTTACATTGCCAAAGCAAATGGAATAGACAACAAACAAAAGGGAAATAAACAAGGGAAACATTAGCCAACACTCACACACACACACACACACACACACACACACACACACAACAGACAGTGCTGTAACAATGTAAGTTGTATTCCACTGGTTGTACTATGTTGTTCCCACCTTGCTGCTCTGCAGGTATGAGAGATGATCACTGTTTGATTTGTTTTCTCATTCTTTATGAGTGTAATCTGGAGGAAACGTGTCTCTAACAGTGGCTTATTTACCCCCTTGGCAGTTTTTCCTCTTTTGCTGCCTTACAACCTGGAAATAAAACAGATTTTGTTTTGGGGGGCAATGTGATTGTCTGGGGGGCAATGTGATGGTCTGGGGGAGGAGGCAATGTGATGGTCTGGGGGAGGAGGCAATGTGATTGTCTGGGGGGCAATGTGATGGTCTGGGGGAGGAGGCAATGTGATGGTCTGGGGGAGGAGGCAATGTGATGGTCTGGGGGAGGAGGCAATGTGATGGTCTGGGGGAGGAGGCAATGTGATGGTCTGGGGGAGGAGGCAATGTGATGGTCTGGGGGAGGAGGCAATGTGATGGTCTGGGGGAGGAGGCAATGTGATGGTCTGGGGGAGGAGGCAATGTGATGGTCTGGGGGAGGAGGCAATGTGATGGTCTGGGGGAGGAGGCAATGTGATGGTCTGGGGGAGGCAATGTGATGGTCTGGGGGAGGAGGCAATGTGATGGTCTGGGGGTGGAGGCAATGTGATGGTCTGGGGGAGGAGGCAATGTGATGGTCTGGGGGAGGAGGCAATGTGATGGTCTGGGGGAGGAGGCAATGTGATGGTCTGGGGGTGGAGGCAATGTGAACCAAAACTTTTGACTGGCATGTATATATGTAGCTTTTTCAATCACTCCCTTCAGTGCTGTGGCCACCCCTAACCTGCCGTGTTCTCAGGTCGTTTGTGCCGGTGTGTATTATCTTGTGGCTAGGTGAGCCTAGTTGGTACTCAGACAGAGGGTCTAGGGCTCTGGGTGTATTATCTTGTGGCTAGGTGAGCCTAGTTGGTCCTCAGACAGAGGGTCTAGGGCTCTGGGTGTATTATCTTGTGGCTAGGTGAGCCTAGTTGGTCCTCAGACAGAGGGTCTAGGGCGTGCTGGGTGTATTATCTTGTGGCTAGGTGAGCCTAGTTGGTCCTCAGACAGAGGGTCTAGGGCTCTGGGTGTATTATCTTGTGGCTAGGTGAGCCTAGTTGGTCCTCAGACAGAGGGTCTAGGGCTCTGGGTGTATTATCTTGTGGCTAGGTGAGCCTAGTTGGTCCTCAGACAGAGGGTCTAGGGCGTGCTGGGTGTTTGGACACCAGAGTTTAGACACTGTTTGTTTGGGAAAAAGTTCATTTTCTTGTATATATTTCCGGTCTGAGTCCATAAGGAGTGGTCTGTGTATTTATTTCACCTTTATTTAACCAGGTAGGCAAGTTGAGAACAAGTTCTCATTTACAATTGCGACCTGGCCAAGATAAAGCAAAGCAGTTTGACAGATACAACGACACAGAGTTACACATGGAGTAAAACAAACATACGTCAATAATACAGTATAAACAAGTCTATATACGATGTGAGCAAATGAGGTGATAAGGGAGGTAAAGGCAAAACAGGCCATGGTGGCAAAGTAAATACAATATAGCAAGTAAAACACTGGAATGGTAGTTTTGCAATGGAAGAATGTGACAAGTAGAAATAAAAATAATGGGGTGCAAAGGAGCAAAATAAATAAATAAATTAAATACAGTTGGGAAAGAGGTAGTTGTTTGGGCTAAATTCTAGGTGGGCTATGTACAGGTGCAGTAATCTGTAAGATGCTCTGACAGTTGGTGCTTAAATCTAGTGAGGGAGATAAGTTTTTCCAGTTTCAGAGATTTTTGTAGTTCGTTCCAGTCATTGGCAGCAGAGAACTGGAAGGAGAGGCGGCCAGAGAAAGAATTGGTTTTGGGGGTGACTAGAGATATACCTTCTGGAGCGTGTGCTACAGGTGGGAGATGCTATGGTGACCACACCCCATAAGGGGGACTTTACCTAGCAGGGTCTTGTAGATTAATGTATGTCCTCTGTGGTATGGGGGGAGGGGCTCAGTGGGGTAGTGGTAGCTTGTACAGGTTGACATTAGCTTGTAGAGGTCGACATTAGCTTGTAGAGGTTGACATTAGCTTGTACAGGTTGACATTAGCTTGTAGAGGTTGACATTAGCTTGTAGAGGTCGACATTAGCTTGTAGAGGTTGACATTAGCTTGTAGAGGTTGACATTAGCTTGTACAGGTTGACATTAGCTTGTAGAGGTTGACATTAGCTTGTTCAGGTTGACATTAGCTTGTAGAGGTTGACATTAGCTTGTACAGGTTGACATTAGCTTGTACAGGTTGACATTAGCTTGTAGAGGTTGACATTAGCTTGTACAGGTTGACATTAGCTTGTACAGGTTGACATTAGCTTGTACAGGTTGACATTAGCTTGTAGAGGTTGACATTAGCTTGTACAGGTTGACATTAGCTTGTAGAGGTTGACATTAGCTTGTTCAGGTTGACATTAGCTTGTTCAGGTTGACATTAGCTTGTAGAGGTTGACATTAGCTTGTACAGGTTGACATTAGCTTGTACAGGTTGACATTAGCTTGTAGAGGTTGACATTAGCTTGTAGAGGTTGACATTAGCTTGTAGAGGTTGACATTAGCTTGTAGAGGTTGATATTAGCTTGTAGAGGTTGACATTAGCTTGTAGAGGTTGACATTAGCTTGTAGAGGTTGACATTAGCTTGTAGAGGTTGACATTAGCTTGTTCAGGTTGACATTAGCTTGTAGAGGTTGACATTAGCTTGTAGAGGTTGACATTAGCTTGTAGATGTTGACATTGACATTAGCTTGTACAGGTTGACATTAGCTTGTAGAGGTTGACATTAGCTTGTAGAGGTTGACATTAGCTTGTAGAGGTTGACATTAGCTTGTTCAGGTTGACATTAGCTTGTAGAGGTTGACATTAGCTTGTAGAGGTTGACATTAGCTTGTTCAGGTTGACATTAGCTTGTACAGGTTGACATTAGCTTGTAGAGGTTGACATTAGCTTGTAGAGGTTGAGATTAGCTTGTAGATGTTGATATTAGCTTGTAGAGGTTGACATTAGCTTGTAGAGGTTGACATTAGCTTGTAGAGGTTGACATTAGCTTGTAGAGGTTGACATTAGCTTGTAGAGGTTGACATTAGCTTGTAGAGGTTGACATTAGCTTGTAGAGGTTGATATTAGCTTGTAGATGTTGATATTAGCTTGTAGAGGTTGACATTAGCTTGTAGAGGTTGACATTAGCTTGTAGAGGTTGACATTAGCTTGTAGATGTTGATATTAGCTTGTAGATGTTGACATTAGCTTGTTCAGGTTGACATTAGCTTGTAGATGTTGACATTAGCTTGTAGATGTTGACATTAGCTTGTAGAGGTTGACATTAGCTTGTAGAGGTTGACATTAGCTTGTAGATGTTGACATTAGCTTGTAGATGTTGACATTAGCTTGTAGAGGTTGACATTAGCTTGTAGAGGTTGACATTAGCTTGTTCAGGTTGACATTAGCTTGTAGAGGTTGACATTAGCTTGTAGAGGTTGACATTAGCTTGTACAGGTTGACATTAGCTTGTAGAGGTTGACATTAGCTTGTACAGGTTGACATTAGCTTGTACAGGTTGACATTAGCTTGTAGAGGTTGACATTAGCTTGTAGAGGTTGACATTAGCTTGTAGAGGTTGACATTAGCTTGTTCAGGTTGACATTAGCTTGTAGAGGTTGACATTAGCTTGTAGAGGTTGACATTAGCTTGTAGAGGTTGACATTAGCTTGTAGAGGTTGACATTAGCTTGTAGAGGTTGACATTAGCTTGTAGATGTTGACATTAGCTTGTTCAGGTTGACATTAGCTTGTAGAGGTTGACATTAGCTTGTAGATGTTGACATTAGCTTGTAGATGTTGACATTAGCTTGTACAGGTTGACATTAGCTTGTAGAGGTTGACATTAGCTTGTTCAGGTTGACATTAGCTTGTAGAGGTTGACATTAGCTTGTAGAGGTTGACATTAGCTTGTAGAGATTGACATTAGCTTGTAGAGGTTGACATTAGCTTGTACAGGTTGACATTAGCTTGTACAGGTTGACATTAGCTTGTAGAGGTTGACATTAGCTTGTAGAGGTTGACATTAGCTTGTTCAGGTTGACATTAGCTTGTAGAGGTTGACATTAGCTTGTAGAGGTTGACATTAGCTTGTAGAGGTTGACATTAGCTTGTAGAGGTTGACATTAGCTTGTAGAGGTTGACATTAGCTTGTAGATGTTGACATTAGCTTGTTCAGGTTGACATTAGCTTGTAGAGGTTGACATTAGCTTGTAGAGGTTGACATTAGCTTGTACAGGTTGACATTAGCTTGTAGAGATTGACATTAGCTTGTAGAGGTTGACATTAGCTTGTTCAGGTTGACATTAGCTTGTAGAGGTTGACATTAGCTTGTAGATGTTGACATTAGCTTGTAGAGGTTGACATTAGCTTGTAGAGGTTGACATTAGCTTGTAGAGGTTGATATTAGCTTGTACAGGTTGACATTAGCTTGTACAGGTTGACATTAGCTTGTACAGGTTGACATTAGCTTGTACAGGTTGACATTAGCTTGTACAGGTTGACATTAGCTTGTACAGGTTGACATTAGCTTGTAGAGGTTGACATTAGCTTGTAGAGGTTGACATTATCTTGTAGAGGTTGACATTAGCTTGTAGAGGTTGATATTAGCTTGTACAGGTTGACATTAGCTTGTACAGGTTGACATTAGCTTGTAGATGTTGACATTAGCTTGTAGAGGTGGACATTAGCTTGTACAGGTTGACATTAAGTTGTAGAGGTTGACATTAGCTTGTAGAGGTTGACATTAGCTTGTAGAGGTTGACATTAGCTTGTAGAGGTTGACATTAGCTTGTTCAGGTTGACATTAGCTTGTAGAGGTTGACATTAGCTTGTACAGGTTGACATTAGCTTGTACAGGTTGACATTAGCTTGTACAGGTTGACATTAGCTTGTACAGGTTGACATTAGCTTGTAGAGGTTGACATTAGCTTGTACAGGTTGACATTAGCTTGTACAGGTTGACATTAGCTTGTACAGGTTGACATTAGCTTGTAGATGTTGACATTAGCTTGTAGAGGTTGACATTAGCTTGTAGAGGTTGACATTAGCTTGTTCAGGTTGACATTAGCTTGTAGAGGTTGACATTAGCTTGTTCAGGTTGACATTAGCTTGTAGAGGTTGACATTAGCTTGTTCAGGTTGACATTAGCTTGTACAGGTTGACATTAGCTTGTTCAGGTTGACATTAGCTTGTAGAGGTTGACATTAGCTTGTACAGGTTGATATTAGCTTGTACAGGTTGACATTAGCTTGTACAGGTTGACATTAGCTTGTAGATGTTGACATTAGCTTGTAGAGGTTGACATTAGCTTGTAGATGTTGATATTAGCTTGTAGAGGTTGACATTAGCTTGTAGAGGTTGACATTAGCTTGTAGAGGTTGACATTAGCTTGTAGATGTTGATATTAGCTTGTAGATGTTGACATTAGCTTGTAGATGTTGACATTAGCTTGTTCAGGTTGACATTAGCTTGTAGATGTTGACATTAGCTTGTAGATGTTGACATTAGCTTGTTCAGGTTGACATTAGCTTGTAGATGTTGACATTAGCTTGTAGATGTTGACATTAGCTTGTAGAGGTTGACATTAGCTTGTAGAGGTTGACATTAGCTTGTAGATGTTGACATTAGCTTGTAGATGTTGACATTAGCTTGTACAGGTTGACATTAGCTTGTAGAGGTTGACATTAGCTTGTTCAGGTTGACATTAGCTTGTAGAGGTTGACATTAGCTTGTAGAGGTTGACATTAGCTTGTACAGGTTGACATTAGCTTGTACAGGTTGACATTAGCTTGTACAGGTTGACATTAGCTTGTAGAGGTTGACATTAGCTTGTAGAGGTTGACATTAGCTTGTAGAGGTTGACATTAGCTTGTAGAGGTTGACATTAGCTTGTAGAGGTTGACATTAGCTTGTAGAGGTTGACATTAGCTTGTAGAGGTTGACATTAGCTTGTAGAGGTTGACATTAGCTTGTAGAGGTTGACATTAGCTTGTAGATGTTGACATTAGCTTGTTCAGGTTGACATTAGCTTGTAGAGGTTGACATTAGCTTGTAGAGGTTGACATTAGCTTGTACAGGTTGACATTAGCTTGTAGAGATTGACATTAGCTTGTAGAGGTTGACATTAGCTTGTTCAGGTTGACATTAGCTTGTAGAGGTTGACATTAGCTTGTAGATGTTGACATTAGCTTGTATAGGTTGACATTAGCTTGTAGAGGTTGACATTAGCTTGTAGAGGTTGACATTAGCTTGTAGAGGTTGATATTAGCTTGTACAGGTTGACATTAGCTTGTACAGGTTGACATTAGCTTGTACAGGTTGACATTAGCTTGTACAGGTTGACATTAGCTTGTACAGGTTGACATTAGCTTGTACAGGTTGACATTAGCTTGTAGAGGTTGACATTATCTTGTAGAGGTTGACATTAGCTTGTAGAGGTTGATATTAGCTTGTACAGGTTGACATTAGCTTGTACAGGTTGACATTAGCTTGTAGATGTTGACATTAGCTTGTAGAGGTGGACATTAGCTTGTACAGGTTGACATTAAGTTGTAGAGGTTGACATTAGCTTGTAGAGGTTGACATTAGCTTGTAGAGGTTGACATTAGCTTGTAGAGGTTGACATTAGCTTGTTCAGGTTGACATTAGCTTGTTCAGGTTGACATTAGCTTGTACAGGTTGACATTAGCTTGTACAGGTTGACATTAGCTTGTACAGGTTGACATTAGCTTGTACAGGTTGACATTAGCTTGTAGAGGTTGACATTAGCTTGTACAGGTTGACATTAGCTTGTACAGGTTGACATTAGCTTGTACAGGTTGACATTAGCTTGTAGAGGTTGACATTAGCTTGTAGAGGTTGACATTAGCTTGTTCAGGTTGACATTAGCTTGTAGAGGTTGACATTAGCTTGTTCAGGTTGACATTAGCTTGTTCAGGTTGACATTAGCTTGTAGAGGTTGACATTAGCTTGTAGAGGTTGACATTAGCTTGTAGAGGTTGACATTAGCTTGTTCAGGTTGACATTAGCTTGTTCAGGTTGACATTAGCTTGTTCAGGTTGACATTAGCTTGTAGAGGTTGACATTAGCTTGTACAGGTTGATATTAGCTTGTACAGGTTGACATTAGCTTGTACAGGTTGACATTAGCTTGTAGATGTTGACATTAGCTTGTAGAGGTGGACATTAGCTTGTTCAGGTTGACATTAGCTTGTAGAGGTTGACATTAGCTTGTACAGGTTGACATTAGCTTGTAGAGGTTGACATTAGCTTGTAGAGGTTGACATTAGCTTGTACAGGTTGACATTAGCTTGTTCAGGTTGACATTAGCTTGTAGAGGTTGACATTAGCTTGTAGAGATTGACATTAGCTTGTACAGGTTGACATTAGCTTGTAGATGTTGACATTAGCTTGTAGAGGTTGACATTAGCTTGTAGAGGTTGACATTAGCTTGTTCAGGTTGACATTAGCTTGTAGAGGTTGACATTAGCTTGTTCAGGTTGACATTAGCTTGTACAGGTTGACATTAGCTTGTAGAGGTTGACATTAGCTTGTAGAGGTTGACATTAGCTTGTAGAGGTTGACATTAGCTTGTAGAGGTTGACATTAGCTTGTAGAGGTTGACATTAGCTTGTACAGGTTGACATTAGCTTGTACAGGTTGACATTAGCTTGTACAGGTTGACATTAGCTTGTAGAGGTTGACATTAGCTTGTAGAGGTTGACATTAGCTTGTAGAGGTTGACATTAGCTTGTAGAGGTTGACATTAGCTTGTACAGGTTGACATTAGCTTGTACAGGTTGACATTAGCTTGTACAGGTTGACATTAGCTTGTAGAGGTTGACATTAGCTTGTACATTAGCTTGTACAGGTTGACATTAGCTTGTAGAGGTTGACATTAGCTTGTTCAGGTTGACATTAGCTTGTAGAGGTTGACATTAGCTTGTAGAGGTTGACATTAGCTTGTACAGGTTGACATTAGCTTGTAGAGGTTGACATTAGCTTGTAGAGGTTGACATTAGCTTGTACAGGTTGACATTAGCTTGTAGAGGTTGACATTAGCTTGTAGAGGTTGACATTAGCTTGTTCAGGTTGACATTAGCTTGTAGAGGTTGACATTAGCTTGTTCAGGTTGACATTAGCTTGTAGAGGTTGACATTAGCTTGTAGAGGTTGACATTAGCTTGTACAGGTTGACATTAGCTTGTACAGGTTGATATTAGCTTGTAGAGGTTGACATTAGCTTGTAGAGGTTGATATTAGCTTGTAGAGGTTGACATTAGCTTGTACAGGTTGACATTAGCTTGTAGAGGTTGACATTAGCTTGTAGAGGTTGACATTAGCTTGTAGAGGTTGACATTAGCTTGTAGAGGTTGATATTAGCTTGTAGAGGTTGACATTAGCTTGTACAGGTTGACATTAGCTTGTAGAGGTTGACATTAGCTTGTACAGGTTGACATTAGCTTGTAGAGGTTGACATTAGCTTGTAGAGGTTGACATTAGCTTGTAGAGGTTGACATTAGCTTGTAGAGGTTGACATTAGCTTGTAGAGGTTGACATTAGCTTGTAGAGGTTGACATTAGCTTGTACAGGTTGACATTAGCTTGTACAGGTTGACATTAGCTTGTAGAGGTTGACATTAGCTTGTAGAGGTTGACATTAGCTTGTACAGGTTGACATTAGCTTGTAGAGGTTGACATGACACTCCTGAGTTTCCACCTATTGCTAATACCCCAGCCCCCATAACACAGGGGTAGCGTGTTAATATATAACTGCGCCATGCCAAACAATGGTCTGTATGGAATATTATGTTCCCATTTTTGTAGCAGTTAGCAAAAAGTGGCTCTGGATTATCTGTTAGGAGCTTATTTTTGTACTCGTTCCGTGCCTTTTCATTGTTTACATCCAAGGGGTATTGTATTGTGAGGACCTCTGCACATGGGGAAGCCCAAGGAGTAGGCAGGCTCAAAAGCCTCTCCATTTGGGAAGGGGGCAGGCTGTGAAACTCTCCTTCCGTTGTTGGGCTCAAGGGCTTTGGCACCTCTCACTTCGCACCTCAGTGCTAATTGAAGTTGCAGTCAGATATGTTCTGTCCTAGTAAGCTTGGTAGCCTTAATTAACTTAGCATTCAGTCCTTATAAAGGAAAATATATCGTTGTAAATGTCCTTTTCTTATTGACTTTAAAAGTAGCTTGAAATCCCACCTCTTTAAGGAATACCTAGGATAGGATAAGTAATCCTTCTCACCCCCCTCTTTTAAGATTTAGATGCACTATTGTAAAGTGACTGTTCCACTGGATGTCATAAGGTGAATGCACCAATTTGTAAGTCGCTCTGGATAAGAGCGTCTGCTAAATGACTTAAATGTAAAAATGTAAAAGTAGCTTCAGACTAAACATTACTCACTCATTTCCAGGTTGGATGGTATGTTCAGGTTTCCACTTCCTGTGCTGGATGTTGGTTTTACCAGAGCATTAGCTGTATAGTCCTTGGCAATAACAATATTTCCAGAACCGTTGTCCAAAATCAGGTTTTAGGTTTGGAGATTTGATTTGAAGTGAAGGTTATGTTGTGGAGGGCAGTATCCTGTAAATGTCCTTGTCTCAAAGAATTCAAGAGTATCCAACTCTTAATCTATATTTTTGTTTAAAAAAAATCTGAATCTCTCTCTCTCTCCAGCTATAGTGTGTACGGCCCCGCCTCCCATTCCTAACGGCCAGGTGGTTGGAGCAGACTTCACCTGGGCCAACAGCGTTAGTTACGCCTGTAACCAGGGTTACCAGCTCTCCCTGCCCACCATGATCACCTGCCAGGGAAACGGCACCTGGATTGGAGAAAAACCACAGTGCTTCCGTAAGTAAACCCCTGGAATATACCTGTATACCTGAGATTCAACTAGCTGTAAGGACATGCCATGTATATGCCATGTATACCTGTATACCTGTATACCTGAGCTTCAACTAGCTGTAAGGACATGCCATGTATACCTGTATACCTGTATACCTGTATACCTGTATACCTGAGCTTCAACTAGCTGGGAGGACATGCCATGTATACCTGTATACCTGTATACCTGTATACCTGTATACCTGAGCTTCAACTAGCTGTAAGGACATGCCATGTATACCTGTATACCTGTATACCTGTATACCTGAGCTTCAACTAGCTGTAAGGACATACCATGTATACCTGTATACCTGTATACCTGAGCTTCAACTAGCTGGGAGGACATGCCATGTATAGCATTGGTGGTCAGTGCCGTTGCCTATCTTCATCTGAAACGGCACTGACCACCAATGTAACATGGCATGTCCTCCCAGCTAGTTGAAGCCCAGGTAGACAGGTATACAGGTATACATGGCATGTCCCTGGGGCGGCAGGGTAGCCTAGTGGTTAGAGCGTTGGACTAGTAACCGGAAGGTACAAGGTACCTGACAAGGTACAACTCTGTCGTTCTGCCCCTGAACAGGCAGTTAACCCACTGTTCCCAGGCCGTCATTGAAAATAAGAATATACCCAGAGGAGGACGGAAGCTAGCTGTCCTCTGGCTACACCATGGTGCTACCCTACAGAGTTATGTTGAGGCTACTGTAGACCTTCATTGCAAAACAGTGTGTTTTAATCTATTATTTGTTGATGTGATTTTATTTAGTATAGTTTTATCTAAAAAATTATGAAATTAAATTACTGAGGAAGATGGTCCTCTCCTTCGTCGTCTGAGCTGCAATATGACATTTACCATAGTCACATCCCATAGTCACATCCCGTAGACACATCCCATAGTCACATCCCATAGACACATCCCATAGTCACATCCCATAGTCACATCCCATAGTCACATCACATAGACACATCACATAGACACATCATAGACACATCACATCCCAGAGACACATCCCAGACACATCACATCACATCCCACATCCCATAGACACATCCCATCACACATCACATCCCATAGACACATCCCAGAGACACATCCCATAGTCACATCCCATAGACACATCACATCCCATAGACACATCACATCCCATAGACACATCACATCCCATAGTCACATCCCATAGACACATCCCATAGTCACATCCCATAGACACATCACATCCCATAGACACATCACATCCCATAGTCACATCCCATAGTCACATCCCATAGACACATCACATCCCATAGACACATCACATCATAGACACATCACATCCCATAGACACATCACATCACATAGACACATCCCATAGACACATCACATCCCATAGTCACATCACATAGTCACATCACATCCCATAGACACATCACATAGTCACATCACATAGACACATCACATCACATAGTCACATCACATAGTCACATCACATCCCATAGTCACATCACATAGTCACATCACATCCCATAGTCACATCACATCCCATAGACACATCACATCACATAGACACATCCCATAGACACATCACATAGTCACATCACATCACATCACATAGACACATCACATAGACACATCATAGACACATCACATAGACACATCACATCACATAGACACATCACATAGTCACATCACATCCCATAGACACATCACATCCATAGACACATCACATCACATAGACACATCACATAGACACATCACATAGTCACATCACATCACATAGACACATCACATAGACACATCACCATAGTCACATCACATAGACACATCACATAGACACATCACATCACATAGACACATCACATAGACACATCACATAGACACATCCCATAGTCACATCACATAGACACATCACATAGTCACATCACATCACATAGACACATCACATCATAGACACATCCCATAGACACATCCATAGACACATCACATCACATAGACACATCACATCACATAGACACATCACATAGACACATCACATCCCATAGACACATCACATAGACACATCACATCCCATAGACACATCACATCATAGACACATCACATAGACACATCACATCACATCATAGACACATCACATCACATCACATAGACACATCACATCACATAGACACATCACATAGACACATCACATAGACACATCACATAGACACATCACATCACATAGACACATCACATCACATAGACACATCCCATAGACACATCACATAGACACATCCCATAGACACATCCCATAGACACATCCCATAGACACATCCCATAGACACATCCCATAGTCACATCCCATAGACACATCCCATAGACACATCCCATAGTCACATCCCATAGACACATCACATCACCATAGACATCACATCACATAGACACATCACATCACATAGACACATCCATAGACATAGACACATCCCATAGACACATCCCATAGACACATCCCATAGACACATCCCATAGACACATCCATAGACACATCACATCACATAGACACATCACATCCCATAGACACATCCCATAGACACATCACATAGTCTCATCCCATAGACACATCCCATAGACACATCACATCCCATAGACACATCACATCACATAGACACATCACATCCCATAGACACATCACATCACATAGACACATCACATAGACACATCACATAGTCACATCACCCATAGACACATCCCATAGACACATCACATCACATCCATAGACACATCACATCACATCACAGACACATCCCATAGACACATCACATCACATAGACACATCACATCACATCCAGACACATCACATCCCATAGACACATCACATAGTCTCATCCCATAGACACATCACATAGACACATCACCATAGACACATCCCATAGTCACATCCCATAGTCACATCACATAGTCACATCCCATAGACACATCCCATAGTCACATCCCATAGTCACATCCCATAGTCACATCCCATAGACACATCCCATAGACATCCCATAGACACATCCCATAGACACATCACATCCCATAGACACATCACATCCCATAGTCACATCCCATAGTCACATCCCATAGTCACATCCCATAGTCACATCCCATAGACACATCCCATAGACACATCCCATAGACACATCACATCCCATAGACACATCCCATAGACACATCACATCCCATAGTCACATCCCATAGTCACATCCCATAGTCACATCCCATAGACACATCCCATAGACACATCATCACATCACATCATAGACACATCACATAGACACATCACATCCATAGACACATCACATCACATAGACATCACATAGACACATCACATCACATAGACACATCACATAGACACATCCCATAGACACATCCCATAGACACATCACATAGTCACATCCCATCAGACACATCCCATAGTCATCACATCCCATAGACACATCCCATAGTCACATCCCATAGTCACATCACATAGACACATCCCATAGACACATCCCATAGTCACATCCCATAGTCACATCCCATAGACACATCACATCACATCACATAGTCACATCACATAGACACATCCCATAGTCATCCATCATAGACACATCCCATAGACACATCCCATAGTCACATCCCATAGTCACATCCCATAGACACATCCCATAGTCACATCCCATAGTCACATCCCATAGACACATCCATAGACACATCACATAGACACATCACATAGACACATCCCATAGACACATCACATCCCATAGTCACATCACATCCATAGACACATCACATCCCATAGACACATCACATCCCATAGACACATCCCATAGTCACATCCCATAGACACATCACATCACATAGACACATCCCATAGACACATCACATCACATCATAGACACATCACATCACATAGACACATCCCATAGCCACATCACATAGTCACATCACATCCATAGACACATCACATCACATAGACACATCCCATCAGACACATCACATCCACATAGACACATCCCATAGTCACATCATCATCACATAGACACATCACATCACATAGACACATCACATAGATACATCACATCACATCACAGACACATCACATCCCATAGACACATCACATAGACACATCACATCACATAGACACATCCCATAGACACATCACATCACATCAGACACATCACATCACATAGACACATCACATAGACACATCACATCCCAAAGACACATCACATAGACACACATCACATAGACACATCACATAGACACATCACATAGACACATCCCATAGACACATCCCATAGACACATCATAGACACATCCATAGACACATCCATAGACACATCACATCACATAGACACATCACATCCACATCACAGACACATCCCATAGTCACATCCCATAGACACATCACATAGACACATCCATAGACACATCACATAGACACATCACATCCCATAGACACATCACATCACATAGACCATCACATAGACACATCCATAGACACATCACATAGACACATCCCAGAGACACATCACATAGACACATCCATAGACACATCACATCCATAGACACATCACATCACATAGACACATCACATCACATAGACACATCACCATAGACACATCACATAGTCACATCACATAGACACATCCCATAGTCACATCACATCCATAGACACATCACATCCCATAGACACATCATCCATCACATAGACACATCACATAGTCACATCACATAGACACATCACATCCCATAGACACATCACATAGACACATCACATAGACACATCACATCACATAGTCACATCACATAGACACATCACATAGACACATCCCATAGACACATCACATAGTCACATCATCCATAGACACATCCCATAGTCTCATCCCATAGACACATCCATAGTCACATCCCATAGACACATCCCATAGTCACATCACATAGACACATCCCATAGACACATCCATAGTCACATCACATAGACACATCACATCAGACACATCACATAGACACATCACATAGACACATCCATAGTCTCATCACATAGACACATCCCATAGACACATCCCATAGTCACATCACATAGTCACACATAGACACATCCCATACACATCACATAGTCACATCACATAGACACATCACATCACATCACATAGACACATCACATAGACACTCATCCCATAGACACATCACACATATCATCACATCACATCATAGACACATCACATCACATAGACACATCACATCATAGACACATCACATCCATAGACATCATCCCAGAGACACATCACATAGACACATCCATAGACACATCCATAGACACATCACATAGACACATCACATCATAGACACATCATAGACACATCACATAGACACATCACATAGACACATCCCATAGACACATCACATCATAGACACATCACATAGTCACATCATAGACACATCACATCCATAGACACATCCCATAGACACATCACATCACATAGTCACATCACATAGACATCACATCATAGACACATCCCATAGACACATCACATAGACACATCCATATAGACACATCACCATAGTCACATCCCATAGACACATCCATCATAGTCACATCACATAGTCTCATCACATCATAGACACATCACATAGTCACATCACATCATAGTCACATCCCATAGTCTCATCACCACATAGACACATCCCAGAGACACATCACATAGTCTCATCACATAGACACATCACATAGTCACATCCATATAGACACATCCCATAGTCACATCACATAGACACATCACATAGTCACATCACATCATAGACACATCCCATAGACACATCCCATAGACACATCACATCACATAGACACATCACATAGACACATCACATAGACACATCACATCACATAGACACATCACATCACATAGACACATCACATCCATAGACACATCACATCCATCATAGACACATCACATCACATAGACACATCACATCACATAGACACATCCCACATAGACACATCATCACATAGACACATCACATAGACACATCACATAGACATAGTCACATCACATAGACACATCACATCACATAGACACATCATAGTCACATCCCATAGACACATCCCATAGACACATCACATAGACACATCCCATCCAGACACATCACATCACATCACAGACACATCCATACATCCCATAGACACATCACATCACATAGACACATCACATCACATCCATAGACACATCCCATAGACACATCACATAGACACATCCATAGTCACATCACATAGACACATCACATAGACACATCCATTAGTCACATCACATAGTCTCATCACATAGACACATCCATTAGTCACATCATCATAGTCACATCACATAGACACATCACATTAGTCACATCCCATAGTCACATCACATAGTCACATCACATAGACACATCACATCCCATAGTCACATCACATAGACATCCCATAGTCACATCACATAGACACATCCCATAGACACATCACATAGACACATCACATAGTCACATCCCATAGACACATCATTAGTCATAGACATCCCATAGACACATCACATCACATAGTCACATCACATAGACACATCACATCCCATAGACACATCACATAGACACATCCATAGACACATCACATAGTCACATCACATAGACATCACATAGACACATCCCATAGACACATCCCATAGACACATCACATAGACACATCACATAGACACATCCCATAGACACATCACATCACATAGACACATCACATCCCATAGACACATCACATCACATCCCATAGACACATCCCATAGACACATCACATCACATAGTCACATCACATAGACACATCACATAGACACATCACATAGACACATCACATCACATAGACACATCACATAGTCACATCCCATAGTCACATCACATAGACACATCACATCACATAGACACATCACATCACATAGTCACATCACATAGACACATCACATCACATAGACACATCACATAGACACATCCCATAGACACATCCATAGTCACATCACATAGACACATCACATCACATAGACACATCCCATAGACACATCACATAGTCACATCACATAGACACATCACATCCCATAGACACATCACATCACATCACATAGACACATCCCATAGACACATCACATAGACACATCACATCCCATAGACACATCACATAGACACATCACATAGACACATCACAGTCACATCCATAGACACATCCCATAGACACATCCCATAGACACATCCCATAGACACATCACATAGACACATCACATCACATAGACACATCACATCACATAGACACATCACATAGACATCCATAGTTTCATCCCATAGTCACATCACATAGACACATCACATAGACACATCCCATAGACACATCACATAGTCACATCCATAGTCTCATCCCATAGACACATCCCATAGACACATCCCATACACACATCACATAGACACATCACATCACATAGACACATCACATCACATAGACACATCACATAGTCACATCCCATCACAGTCACATCACATAGACACATCCCATAGTCACATCACATAGACACATCACCATAGTCACATCACATCATAGACACATCCCATAGTCACATCCCATAGTCACATCCCATAGACACATCACATAGACACATCCCATAGACACATCCCATAGTCTCATCCCATAGTCACATCCCATAGTCACATCCCATAGTCACATCCCATAGACACATCACATAGTCACATCCCATAGTCACATCCCATAGTCACATCCCATAGTCACATCCATAGTCACATCCCATAGTCACATCCCATAGACACATCCCATAGTCACATCCCATAGTCACATCCCATAGTCACATCCCATAGTCACATCCCATAGTCTCATCCCATAGACACATCCCATAGACACATCCCATAGTCACATCCCATAGTCACATCCCATAGTCACATTGGATACCTGGTGCTTTGTCACGTGTTATCAACCAAATGATAGAACATCTTACATTGCTTCTCTTTCTCTCTCCCTCCCCCTCCCTCTCCCGTCCCCCTCTCTCCCCCTCCCTCCCCCTCTAGCTGTGTTCTGTGGAGACCCAGGTGTCCCGGCCCAGGGGAGAAGGGAGGACCGTGGGTTCACCTACCTCTCCTCTGTCTCCTTCTCCTGCTCTCCTCCTTTAGTGTTGGTGGGTTCAGCCAGACGATACTGTCAGTATGACGGCATCTGGAGCGGCACGCAGCCCTCCTGCATAGGTAAGAATGGGTCCTATCAGTAACCAACTCAGACCAGGCTGTCAGAATGGGTCCTATCAGTAACCAACTCAGACCAGGCTGTCAGAATGGGTCCTATCAGGAACCAACCCAGACCAGGCTGTCAGAATGGGTCCTATCAGTAACCAACCCAGACCAGGCTGTCAGAATGGGTCCTATCAGTAACCAACTCAGACCAGGCAGTCAGAATGGGTCCTATCAGGAACCAACTCAGACCAGGCACTCAGAATGGGTCCTATCAGGAACCAACTCAGACCAGGCACTCAGAATGGGTCCTATCAGTAACCAACTCAGACCAGGCACTCAGAATGGGTCCTATCAGGAACCAACTCAGACCAGGCACTCAGAATGGGTCCTATCAGGAACCAACTCAGACCAGGCTGTCAGAATGGGTCCTATCAGTAACCAACTCAGACCAGGCACTCAGAATGGGTCCTATCAGTAACCAACTCAGACCAGGCTGTCAGAATGGGTCCTATCAGTAACCAACTCAGACCAGGCACTCAGAATGGGTCCTATCAGTAACCAACTCAGACCAGGCACTCAGAATGGGTCCTATCAGGAACCAACTCAGACCAGGCTGTCAAAATGGGTCCTATCAGTAACCAACTCAGACCAGGCACTCAGAATGGGTCCTATCAGGAACCAACTCAGACCAGGCTGTCAGAATGGGTCCTATCAGTAACCAACTCAGACCAGGCTGTCAGAATGGGTCCTATCAGGAACCAACTCAGACCAGGCACTCAGAATGGGTCCAGCTAACTATCAGGAACCAACTGAGACCAGGCACTCAGAATGGGTCCAGCTAACTATCAGGAACCAACTCAGACCAGGCACTCAGAATGGGTCCTATCAGTAACCAACTCAGACCAGGCACTCAGAATGGGTCCTATCAGTAACCAACTCAGACCAGGCACTCAGAATGGGTCCTATCAGGAACCAACTCAGACCAGGCTGTCAGAATGGGTCCTATCAGTAACCAACTCAGACCAGGCACTCAGAATGGGTCCTATCAGTAACCAACTCAGACCAGGCACTCAGAATGGGTCCTATCAGTAACCAACTCAGACCAGGCACTCAGAATGGGTCCTACCAGTAACCAACTCAGACCAGGCACTCAGAATGGGTCCAGCTAACTCTCAGTAACCAACTCAGACCAGGCACTCAGAATGGGTCCTATCAGTAACCAACTCAGACCAGGCACTCAGAATGGGTCCTACCAGTAACCAACTCAGACCAGGCACTCAGAATGGGTCCAGCTAACTCTCAGTAACCAACTCAAACCAGGCACTCAGAATGGGTCCTACCAGTAACCAACTCAGACCAGGCTGTCAGAATGGGTCCTATCAGTAACCAACTCAGACCAGGCTGTCAGAATGGGTCCTACCAGTAACCAACTCAGACCAGGCACTTAGAATGGGCCCAGCTAACTCCCAGTAACCAACTCAGACCAGGCTGTCAGAATGGGTCCTACCAGTAACCAACTCAGACCAGGCTGTCAGAATGGGTCCTACCAGTAACCAACTCAGACCAGGCTGTCAGAATGGGTCCTACCAGTAACCAACTCAGACCAGGCTGTCAGAATGGGTCCTACCAGTAACCAACTCAGACCAGGCTGTCAGAATGGGTCCTACCGGTAACCAACTCAGACCAGGCACTCAGAATGGGTCCTACCAGTAACCAACTCAGACCAGGCTGTCAGAATGGGTCCTACCGGTAACCAACTCAGACCAGGCTGTCAGAATGGGTCCTACCAGTAACCAACTCAGACCAGGCTGTCAGAATGGGTCCTACCAGTAACCAACTCAGACCAGGCTGTCAGAATGGGTCCTACCAGTAACCAACTCAGACCAGGCTGTCAGAATGGGTCCTACCGGTAACCAACTCAGACCAGGCACTCAGAATGGGTCCTACCAGTAACCAACTCAGACCAGGCACTCAGAATGGGTCCAGCTAACTCTCAGTAACCAACTCAGACCAGGCACTCAGAATGGGTCCTATCAGTAACCAACTCAGACAAGGCACTCAGAATGGGTCCTACCAGTAACCAACTCAGACCAGGCTGTCAGAATGGGTCCTACCAGTAACCAACTCAGACCAGGCACTCAGAATGGGTCCTATCAGTAACCAACTCAGACCAGGCACTCAGAATGAGTCCAGCTAACTATCAGTAACCAACTGAGACCAGGCACTCAGAATGGGTCCAGCTAACTCTCAGTAACCAACTCAAACCAGGCACTCAGAATGGGTCCTACCAGTAACCAACTCAGACCAGGCTGTCAGAATGGGTCCTATCAGTAACCAACTCAGACCAGGCTGTCAGAATGGGTCCTACCAGTAACCAACTCAGACCAGGCACTTAGAATGGGCCCAGCTAACTCCCAGTAACCAACTCAGACCAGGCTGTCAGAATGGGTCCTACCAGTAACCAACTCAGACCAGGCTGTCAGAATGGGTCCTACCAGTAACCAACTCAGACCAGGCTGTCAGAATGGGTCCTACCAGTAACCAACTCAGACCAGGCTGTCAGAATGGGTCCTACCAGTAACCAACTCAGACCAGGCTGTCAGAATGGGTCCTACCGGTAACCAACTCAGACCAGGCACTCAGAATGGGTCCTACCAGTAACCAACTCAGACCAGGCTGTCAGAATGGGTCCTACCGGTAATCGAACTCAGACCAGGCTGTCAGAATGGGTCCTACCAGTAACCAACTCAGACCAGGCTGTCAGAATGGGTCCTACCAGTAACCAACTCAGACCAGGCTGTCAGAATGGGTCCTACCAGTAACCAACTCAGACCAGGCTGTCAGAATGGGTCCTACCGGTAACCAACTCAGACCAGGCACTCAGAATGGGTCCTACCAGTAACCAACTCAGACCAGGCACTCAGAATGGGTCCAGCTAACTCTCAGTAACCAACTCAGACCAGGCACTCAGAATGGGTCCTATCAGTAACCAACTCAGACAAGGCACTCAGAATGGGTCCTACCAGTAACCAACTCAGACCAGGCTGTCAGAATGGGTCCTACCAGTAACCAACTCAGACCAGGCACTCAGAATGGGTCCTATCAGTAACCAACTCAGACCAGGCACTCAGAATGAGTCCAGCTAACTATCAGTAACCAACTGAGACCAGGCACTCAGAATGTGTCCAGCTAACTCTCAGTAACCAACTCAGACCAGGCACTCAGAATGGGTCTTATCAGTAACCAACTCAGACCAGGCACTCAGAATGGGTCCAGCTAACTATCAGTAACCAACTGAGACCAGGCACTCAGAATGTGTCCTATCAGTAACCAACTGAGACCAGGCACTCAGAATGGGTCCAGCTAACTCTCAGGAACCAACTCAGACCAGGCACTCAGAATGGGTCCTATCAGTAACCAACTCAGACCAGGCACTCAGAATGGGTCCAGCTAACTATCAGTAACCAACTCAGACCAGGCACTCAGAATGGGTCCAGCTAACTCTCAGGAACCAACTCAGACCAGGCACTCAGAATGGGTCCTATCAGTAACCAACTCAGACCAGGCACTCAGAATGGGTCCAGCTAACTATCAGTAACCAACGCAGACCAGGCACTCAGAATGGGTCCAGCTAACTCTCAGGAACCAACTCAGACCAGGCACTCAGAATGGGTCCTATCAGTAACCAACTCAGACCAGGCACTCAGAATGGGTCCAGCTAACTATCAGGAACCAACTCAGACCAGGCACTCAGAATGGGTCCTATCAGTAACCAACTCAGACCAGGCACTCAGAATGGGTCCTATCAGTAACCAACTCAGACCAGGCACTCAGAATGGGTCCTATCAGGAACCAACTCAGACCAGGCTGTCAGAATGGGTCCTATCAGTAACCAACTCAGACCAGGCACTCAGAATGGGTCCTATCAGTAACCAACTCAGACCAGGCACTCAGAATGGGTCCTATCAGTAACCAACTCAGACCAGGCACTCAGAATGGGTCCTACCAGTAACCAACTCAGACCAGGCACTCAGAATGGGTCCAGCTAACTCTCAGTAACCAACTCAAACCAGGCACTCAGAATGGGTCCTACCAGTAACCAACTCAGACCAGGCTGTCAGAATGGGTCCTATCAGTAACCAACTCAGACCAGGCACTCAGAATGGGTCCAGCTAACTCTCAGTAACCAACTCAGACCAGGCACTCAGAATGGGTCCTATCAGTAACCAACTCAGACCAGGCACTCAGAATGGGTCCTACCAGTAACCAACTCAGACCAGGCACTCAGAATGGGTCCAGCTAACTCTCAGTAACCAACTCAAACCAGGCACTCAGAATGGGTCCTACCAGTAACCAACTCAGACCAGGCTGTCAGAATGGGTCCTATCAGTAACCAACTCAGACCAGGCTGTCAGAATGGGTCCTACCAGTAACCAACTCAGACCAGGCACTCAGAATGGGCCCAGCTAACTCCCAGTAACCAACTCAGATCAGGCTGTCAGAATGGGTCCTACCAGTAACCAACTCAGACCAGGCTGTCAGAATGGGTCCTACCAGTAACCAACTCAGACCAGGCTGTCAGAATGGGTCCTACCAGTAACCAACTCAGACCAGGCTGTCAGAATGGGTCCTACCAGTAACCAACTCAGACCAGGCTGTCAGAATGGGTCCTACCAGTAACCAACTCAGACCAGGCACTCAGAATGGGTCCTACCAGTAACCAACTCAGACCAGGCTGTCAGAATGGGTCCTACCGGTAACCAACTCAGACCAGGCTGTCAGAATGGGTCCTACCAGTAACCAACTCAGACCAGGCTGTCAGAATGGGTCCTACCAGTAACCAACTCAGACCAGGCTGTCAGAATGGGTCCTACCAGTAACCAACTCAGACCAGGCTGTCAGAATGGGTCCTACCAGTAACCAACTCAGACCAGGCTGTCAGAATGGGTCCTACCGGTAACCAACTCAGACCAGGCACTCAGAATGGGTCCTACCAGTAACCAACTCAGACCAGGCACTCAGAATGGGTCCAGCTAACTCTCAGTAACCAACTCAGACCAGGCACTCAGAATGGGTCCTATCAGTAACCAACTCAGACCAGGCACTCAGAATGGGTCCTACCAGTAACCAACTCAGACCAGGCTGTCAGAATGGGTCCTACCAGTAACCAACTCAGACCAGGCACTCAGAATGGGTCCTATCAGTAACCAACTCAGACCAGGCACTCAGAATGAGTCCAGCTAACTATCAGTAACCAACTGAGACCAGGCACTCAGAATGGGTCCTATCAGTAACCAACTCAGACCAGGCACTCAGAATGGGTCCAGCTAACTATCAGTAACCAACTGAGACCAGGCACTCAGAATGTGTCCTATCAGTAACCAACTGAGACCAGGCACTCAGAATGGGTCCAGCTAACTCTCAGGAACCAACTCAGACCAGGCACTCAGAATGGGTCCTATCAGTAACCAACTCAGACCAGGCACTCAGAATGGGTCCAGCTAACTATCAGTAACCAACTCAGACCAGGCACTCAGAATGGGTCCAGCTAACTCTCAGGAACCAACTCAGACCAGGCACTCAGAATGGGTCCTATCAGTAACCAACTCAGACCAGGCACTCAGAATGGGTCCAGCTAACTATCAGTAACCAACTCAGACCAGGCACTCAGAATGGGTCCAGCTAACTCTCAGGAACCAACTCAGACCAGGCACTCAGAATGGGTCCTATCAGTAACCAACTCAGACCAGGCACTCAGAATGGGTCCAGCTAACTATCAGGAAGCAACTCAGACCAGGCACTCAGAATGGGTCCTATCAGTAACCAACTCAGACCAGGCACTCAGAATGGGTCCAGCTAACTATCAGTAACCAACTCAGACCAGGCACTCAGAATGGGTCCAGCTAACTATCAGTAACCAACTGAGACCAGGCACTCAGAATGTGTCCTATCAGTAACCAACTGAGACCAGGCACTCAGAATGGGTCCTACCAGTAACCAACTCAGACCAGGCACTCAGAATGGGTCCTATCAGTAACCAACTCAGACCAGGCTGTCAGAATGGGTCCTACCAGTAACCAACTCAGACCAGGCTGTCAGAATGGGTCCTATCAGTAACCAACTCAGACCAGGCTGTCAGAATGGGTCCTATCAGTAACCAACTCAGACCAGGCTGTCAGAATGGGTCCTATCAGTAACCAACTCAGACCAGGCTGTCAGAATGGGTCCTACCAGTAACCAACTGGCTGTCAGAATGGGTCCTACCAGTAACCAACTCAGACCAGGCTGTCAGAATGGGTCCTACCAGTAACCAACTCAGACCAGGCACTCAGAATGGGTCCTACCAGTAACCAACTCAGACCAGGCACTCAGAATGGGTCCTACCAGTAACCAACTCAGACCAGGCTGTCAGAATGGGTCCTATCAGTAACCAACTCAGACCAGGCTGTCAGAATGGGTCCTATCAGTAACCAACTCAGACCAGGCTCTCAGAATGGGTCCTATCAGTAACCAACTCAGACCAGGCTGTCAGAATGGGTCCTACCAGTAACCAACTCAGACCAGGCACTCAGAATGGGTCCTATCAGTAACCAACTCAGACCAGGCACTCAGAATGGGTCCTACCAGTAACCAACTCAGACCAGGCTGTCAGAATGGGTCCTACCAGTAACCAACTCAGACCAGGCTGTCAGAATGGGTCCTACCAGTAACCAACTCAGACCAGGCTGTCAGAATGGGTCCTACCAGTAACCAACTCAGACCAGGCACTCAGAATGGGTCCTACCAGTAACCAACTCAGACCAGGCTGTCAGAATGGGTCCTACCGGTAACCAACTCAGACCAGGCTGTCAGAATGGGTCCTACCAGTAACCAACTCAGACCAGGCTGTCAGAATGGGTCCTACCAGTAACCAACTCAGACCAGGCTGTCAGAATGGGTCCTACCAGTAACCAACTCAGACCAGGCTGTCAGAATGGGTCCTACCAGTAACCAACTCAGACCAGGCTGTCAGAATGGGTCCTACCGGTAACCAACTCAGACCAGGCACTCAGAATGGGTCCTACCAGTAACCAACTCAGACCAGGCACTCAGAATGGGTCCAGCTAACTCTCAGTAACCAACTCAGACCAGGCACTCAGAATGGGTCCTATCAGTAACCAACTCAGACCAGGCACTCAGAATGGGTCCTACCAGTAACCAACTCAGACCAGGCTGTCAGAATGGGTCCTACCAGTAACCAACTCAGACCAGGCACTCAGAATGGGTCCTATCAGTAACCAACTCAGACCAGGCACTCAGAATGAGTCCAGCTAACTATCAGTAACCAACTGAGACCAGGCACTCAGAATGGGTCCTATCAGTAACCAACTCAGACCAGGCACTCAGAATGGGTCCAGCTAACTATCAGTAACCAACTGAGACCAGGCACTCAGAATGTGTCCTATCAGTAACCAACTGAGACCAGGCACTCAGAATGGGTCCAGCTAACTCTCAGGAACCAACTCAGACCAGGCACTCAGAATGGGTCCTATCAGTAACCAACTCAGACCAGGCACTCAGAATGGGTCCAGCTAACTATCAGTAACCAACTCAGACCAGGCACTCAGAATGGGTCCAGCTAACTCTCAGGAACCAACTCAGACCAGGCACTCAGAATGGGTCCTATCAGTAACCAACTCAGACCAGGCACTCAGAATGGGTCCAGCTAACTATCAGTAACCAACTCAGACCAGGCACTCAGAATGGGTCCAGCTAACTCTCAGGAACCAACTCAGACCAGGCACTCAGAATGGGTCCTATCAGTAACCAACTCAGACCAGGCACTCAGAATGGGTCCAGCTAACTATCAGGAAGCAACTCAGACCAGGCACTCAGAATGGGTCCTATCAGTAACCAACTCAGACCAGGCACTCAGAATGGGTCCAGCTAACTATCAGTAACCAACTCAGACCAGGCACTCAGAATGGGTCCAGCTAACTATCAGTAACCAACTGAGACCAGGCACTCAGAATGTGTCCTATCAGTAACCAACTGAGACCAGGCACTCAGAATGGGTCCTACCAGTAACCAACTCAGACCAGGCACTCAGAATGGGTCCTATCAGTAACCAACTCAGACCAGGCTGTCAGAATGGGTCCTACCAGTAACCAACTCAGACCAGGCTGTCAGAATGGGTCCTATCAGTAACCAACTCAGACCAGGCTGTCAGAATGGGTCCTATCAGTAACCAACTCAGACCAGGCTGTCAGAATGGGTCCTATCAGTAACCAACTCAGACCAGGCTGTCAGAATGGGTCCTACCAGTAACCAACTGGCTGTCAGAATGGGTCCTACCAGTAACCAACTCAGACCAGGCTGTCAGAATGGGTCCTACCAGTAACCAACTCAGACCAGGCACTCAGAATGGGTCCTACCAGTAACCAACTCAGACCAGGCACTCAGAATGGGTCCTACCAGTAACCAACTCAGACCAGGCTGTCAGAATGGGTCCTATCAGTAACCAACTCAGACCAGGCTGTCAGAATGGGTCCTATCAGTAACCAACTCAGACCAGGCTCTCAGAATGGGTCCTATCAGTAACCAACTCAGACCAGGCTGTCAGAATGGGTCCTATCAGTAACCAACTCAGACCAGGCTGTCAGAATGGGTCCTATCAGTAACCAACTCAGACCAGGCTGTCAGAATGGGTCCTACCAGTAACCAACTCAGACCAGGCACTCAGAATGGGTCCTACCAGTAACCAACTCAGACCAGGCTGTCAGAATGGGTCCTACCAGTAACCAACTCAGACCAGGCTGTCAGAATGGGTCCTACCAGTAACCAACTCAGACCAGGCACTCAGAATGGGCCCAGCTAACTCCCAGTAACCAACTCAGACCAGGCTGTCAGAATGGGTCCTACCAGTAACCAACTCAGACCAGGCTGTCAGAATGGGTCCTCCCAGTAACCAACTCAGACCAGGCTCTCAGAATGGGTCCTCCCAGTAACCAACTCAGACCAGGCACTCAGAATGGGTCCTCCCAGTAACCAACTCAGACCAGGCACTCAGAATGGGTCCTATCAGTAACCAACTCAGACCAGGCTCTCAGAATGGGTCCTATCAGTAACCAACTCAGACCAGGCTGTCAGAATGGGTCCTATCAGTAACCAACTCAGACCAGGCTGTCAGAATGGGTCCTATCAGTAACCAACTCAGACCAGGCTGTCAGAATGGGTCCTACCAGTAACCAACTCAGACCAGGCACTCAGAATGGGTCCTACCAGTAACCAACTCAGACCAGGCTGTCAGAATGGGTCCTACCAGTAACCAACTCAGACCAGGCTGTCAGAATGGGTCCTACCAGTAACCAACTCAGACCAGGCACTCAGAATGGGCCCAGCTAACTCCCAGTAACCAACTCAGACCAGGCTGTCAGAATGGGTCCTACCAGTAACCAACTCAGACCAGGCTGTCAGAATGGGTCCTACCAGTAACCAACTCAGACCAGGCTGTCAGAATGGGTCCTACCAGTAACCAACTCAGACCAGGCTGTCAGCCATCCCGTACCAGAGCCTTGTAATGAATTGAGAAAGTTCTGCATTATGAAGCATTTCCAGGCACTAAATGGTGTTGAAGGCATGTTAGCGCCACAACAACAAAACATGCAGAATATTTTATTAACTGAATGTCTAGAACAAGAACAATATTCTAAAACGTTGGTCGAACTCTGTAAATATACACTGAGTGTACAAAACATTAAGAACAACTGCTCTTTCCATGACAGACTGACCAGGTGAATCCAGGTGAAAGATATGATCCCTTATTGATGTCACTTGTTAAATCCATTTCTATCAGTGTAGATGAAGAGGAGGAGACGTGGGTTAAAGAAGGGTTTTTAAGCCTTGAGACAACTGAGACTTGGATTGTGTCTGTGTGCTATTCAGAGGGTGAATGAGCAAGACAAAATATCTTCGTGCCTTTGAACGGGGGTACTGTAGTAGGTGCCAGGCGCACCGGTTTGTGTCAAGAACTGCAACGCTGCTGGGTTTTTCACATTCAACAGTTTCCCCGTGTGTACCAAGAATGGTCCACCACCCAAAGGACATCCAGTCAACTTGACACAACTGTGGGAAGCATTAGAGTCAACATGGGCCAGCGCATCCCTGTGGAAGCATTGGAGTCAACATGGGCCAGCATCCCTGTGGAAGTATTGGAGTCTAGATGGGCCCAGCATCCCTGTGGAATGCTTTCAACACCTTATAGAGTCAAGATGGGCCCAGCATCCCTGTGGAAGCATTGGAGTCAAGATTGGCCCAGCATCCCTGTGGAAGCATTGGAGTCAAGATGGGCCCAGCATCCCTGTGGAACACTTTCAACACCTTATAGAGTCAAGATGGGCCCAGCCTCCCTGTGGAAGCATTGGAGTCTAGATTGGCCCAGCATCCCTGTGGAAGCATTGGAGTCTAGATGGGCCCAGCATCCCTGTGGAATGCTTTCAACACCTTATAGAGTCAAGATGGGCCCAGCATCCCTGTGGAAGCATTGGAGTCAAGATGGGCCCAGCATCCCTGTGGAAGCTTTGGAGTCAAGATTGGCCCAGCATCCCTGTGGAAGCATTGGAGTCAAGATGGGCCCAGCATCCCTGTGGAACACTTTCAACACCTTATAGAGTCAAGATGGGCCCAGCCTCCCTGTGGAAGCATTGGAGTCTAGATTGGCCCAGCATCCCTGTGGAACGCTTTAGACACCTTGTAGAGTCAAGATGGGCCCAGCATCCCTGTGGAACGCTTTAGACACCCTGTAGAGTCAACATGGGCCCAGCATCCCTGTGGAACGCTTTAGACACCTTGTAGAGTCAAGATGGGCCCAGCATCCCTGTGGAACGCTTTAGACACCCTGTAGAGTCAACATGGGCCAGCATCCCTGTGGAACGCTTTAGACACCTTGTAGAGTCAAGATGGGCCCAGCATCCCTGTAGAACGCTTTAGACACCTTGTAGAGTCAAGATGGGCCCAGCATCCCTGTAGAACGCTTTAGACACCTTGTAGAGTCAACATGGGCCCAGCATCCCTGTAGAATGTTTTCCACACCTTATAGATTCCATGACCCGACAAATTGAGACTGTTCTGAGGGGGAGGTTCAACTCAATATTAGGAAGGTGTTCTTCATGTTTGGTATCCTCAGTGTACAGTGTGTCTCTGGGCCATACTGACCGGTGGCTGTACGTATTGTATTAAGTGACTCACAGAACGAGTGCTGATTTACTATCAGTGTTGACTTGTAGATCACAATGGACAGGAAGATCCTAGATCTTAGATCAGATCCTAGATCAGCACTCCTCTACTCTGAGACATTATGACACATACAGAAAGAAGATGTGCCGATAGATTTGGACATAGAGCGTTAGTTTTGACAACCAAGTCAGGTGTCCTGCTCGTCAGTTTCTACGCGACGTGGAAGGAGTCGGCTTGTCTGTTGTGTGTTTCAGATCCCAGTCACACCACCTGTGGAGATCCTGGAACACCTCTGTTTGGAAACCAGAACAACACCCAAGGCTACCAGGTTGCAATTTATTGATTTTTAATTAATTTTATTTCACCTTTATTTTAACCAGGTGGGCTAGTTGAGAACAAAGTTCTCTTTTGCGACCTGGGACTTGGTCAAGATAAAGCAAAGCAGTGCGACACAAACAACAACACAGTGTTAGTTACACATGGAGTAAAACAAACATACAGTCAATAAGAAAAGAGAAAAATAACTCTATATACAATGTGTGCAAATGAGGTGAGATTTGGGAGGTAAGGCAGTAAATAGGCCATAGTGGAGAAATAATTACAATATAGCAATTAAACACTGGAGTGATAGATGTGCAGAAGATGAATGTGCAAGTAGAGATACTGTCCCTAACCCTGATGTGTGTATCTGTCCCTGACCCTGATGTGTGTATCTGTCCCTGATGTGTGTATCTAACCCTGATGTGTGTATCTGTCCCTGATGTGTGTATCTGTCCCTGATGTGTGTATCTGTCCCTGATGTGTGTATCTAACCCTGATGTGTGTATCTGTCCCTGACGTGTGTATCTGTCCCTGACGTGTGTATCTGTCCCTGACGTGTGTATCTGTCCCTGACGTGTGTATCTGTCCCTGATGTGTGTATCTGTCCCTGATGTGTGTATCTGTCCCTGATGTGTGTATCTGACCCTGATGTGTGTATCTGACCCTGATGTGTGTATCTGTCCCTGATGTGTGTATCTGTCCCTGACGTGTGTATCTGTCCCTGATGTGTGTATCTGTCCCTGATGTGTGTATCTGTCCCTGATGTGTGTATCTGTCCCTGATGTGTGTATCTGTCCCTGACGTGTGTATCTGTCCCTGACGTGTGTATCTGTCCCTGATGTGTGTATCTGTCCCTGATGTGTGTATCTGTCCCTGATGTGTGATTCTAACCCTGATGTGTGTATCTAACCCTGATGTGTGTATCTGTCCCTGATGTGTGTATCTGTCCCTGATGTGTGTATCTGTCCCTGATGTGTGTATCTGTCCCTGATGTGTGTATCTAACCCTGATGTGTGTATCTGTCCTTGATGTGTGTATCTAACCTTGATGTGTGTATCTGTCCCTGACGTGTGTATCTGTCCCTGATGTGTGTATCTAACCTTGATGTGTGTATCTGTCCCTGACGTGTGTATCTGTCCCTGATGTGTGTATCTGTCCCTGATGTGTGTATCTGTCCCTGATGTGTGTATCTGACCCTGATGTGTGTATCTGTCCCTGATGTGTGTATCTGTCCCTGATGTGTGTATCTAACCCTGATGTGTGTTTCTGTCCCTGATGTGTGTATCTGTCCCTGATGTGTGTATCTGTCCCTGATGTGTGTTTCTGTCCCTGATGTGTGTATCTAACCCTGATGTGTGTATCTGTCCCTGATGTGTGTATCTGTCCCTGATGTGTGTATCTAACCCTGATGTGTGTTTCTGTCCCTGATGTGTGTATCTGTCCCTGATGTGTGTATCTAACCCTGACGTGTGTATCTAACCCTGACGTGTGTATCTAACCCTGACGTGTGTATCTAACCCTGACGTGTGTATCTGTCCCTGACGTGTGTATCTGTCCCTGATGTGTGTTTCTGTCCCTGATGTGTGTTTCTGTCCCTGATGTGTGTTTCTGTCCCTGATGTGTGTTTCTGTCCCTGACGTGTGAATCTTTTTTTTTATTTTTTTTTTATTTCACCTTTATTTAACCAGGTAGGCTAGTTGAGAACAAGTTCTCATTTGCAACTGCGACCTGGCCAAGATAAAGCATAGCAGTGTGAACAGACAACAGAGTTACACATGGAGTAAACAATTAGCAAGTCAATAACACAGTAGAAAAAAATGGGCAATCTATATACAATGTGTGCAAAAGGCATGAGGAGGTAGGCGAATAATACAATTTTGCAGATTAACACTGGAGTGATAAATGATCAGATGGGCATGTACAGGTAGAGATATTGGTGATATTGGTGTGCAAAAGAGCAGAAAAGTAAATAAATAAAAACTGTATAAAAACAGTATGGGAATGAGGCAGGTGAAAAAGGGTGAGCTATTTACCTATAGACTATGTACAGCTGCAGCGATCGGTTAGCTGCTCGGATAGCTGATGTTTGAAGTTGGTGAGGGAGATAAAAGTCTCCAACTTCAGCGATTTTTGCAATTCGTTCCAGTCACAGGCAGCAGAGTACTGGAACGAAAGGCGGCCAAATGAGGTGTTGGCTTTAGGGATGATCAGTGAGATACACCTGCTGGAGCGCGTGCTACGGATGGGTGTTGCCATCGTGACCAGTGAACTGAGATAAGGCGGAGCTTTACCTAGCATGGACTTGTAAATGACCTGGAGCCAGTGGGTCTGGCGACGAATATGTAGTGAGGGCCAGCCGACTAGAGCATACAAGTCGCAGTGGTGGGTGGTATAAGGTGCTTTAGTGACAAAACGGATGGCACTGTGATAGACTGCATCCAGTTTGCTGAGTAGAGTGTTGGAAGCCATTTTGTAGATGACATCGCCGAAGTCGAGGATCGGTAGGATAGTCAGTTTTACTAGGGTAAGCTTGGCAGCGTGAGTGAAGGAGGCTTTGTTGCGGAATAGAAAGCCGACTCTGGATTTGATTTTTGATTGGAGATGTTTGATGTGAGTCTGGAAGGAGAGTTTGCAGTCTAGCCAGACACCTAGGTACTTATAGATGTCCACATATTCAAGGTTGGAACCATCCACCCTGATGTGTGTATCTGTCCCTGATGTGTGTATCTGTCCCTGATGTGTGTATCTGTCCCTGATGTGTGTATCTGTCCCTGACGTGTGTATCTGTCCCTGATGTGTGTATCTGTCCCTGATGTGTGTATCTGTCCCTGATGTGTGAATCTGTCCCTGATGTGTGTATCTGTCCCTGATGTGTGAATCTGTCCCTGATGTGTGAATCTGTCCCTGATGTGTGTATCTGTCCCTGATGTGTGTATCTGTCCCTGATGTGTGTATCTGTCCCTGATGTGTGTATCTGTCCCTGATGTGTGTATCTGTCCCTGATGTGTGTTTCTGTCCCTGATGTGTGTATCTGTCCCTGATGTGTGTATCTGTCCCTGACGTGTGTATCTGTCCCTGATGTGTGTATCTGACCCTGATGTGTGTATCTGTCCCTGATGTGTGTTTCTGTCCCTGACGTGTGTATCTGTCCCTGACGTGTGTATCTAACCTTGATGTGTGTATCTGTCCCTGATGTGTGTATCTGTCCCTGATGTGTGTATCTGTCACTGATGTGTGTTTCTGTCCCTGATGTGTGTTTCTGTCCCTGATGTGTGTATCTAACCCTGATGTGTGTATCTGTCCCTGACGTGTGTATCTGTCCCTGATGTGTGTTTCTGTCCCTGATGTGTGAATCTGTCCCTGACGTGTGTATCTGTCCCTGACGTGTGTTTCTGTCCCTGATGTGTGAATCTGTCCCTGACGTGTGAATCTAACCCTGATGTGTGTATCTGTCCCTGATGTGTGTATCTGTCCCTGATGTGTGTATCTGTCCCTGATGTGTGTATCTGTCCCTGACGTGTGTATCTGTCCCTGATGTGTGTATCTGTCCCTGATGTGTGAATCTGTCCCTGATGTGTGTATCTGTCCCTGATGTGTGAATCTGTCCCTGACGTGTGAATCTAACCCTGATGTGTGTATCTGTCCCTGATGTGTGTATCTGTCCCTGATGTGTGTATCTGTCCCTGATGTGTGTATCTGTCCCTGATGTGTGTATCTGTCCCTGATGTGTGAATCTGTCCCTGACGTGTGTATCTGTCCCTGACGTGTGTATCTGTCCCTGACGTGTGTATCTGTCCCTGATGTGTGAATCTGTCCCTGATGTGTGAATCTGTCCCTGATGTGTGAATCTGTCCCTGATGTGTGTATCTGTCCCTGACGTGTGTATCTGTCCCTGATGTGTGTATCTAACCCTGATGTGTGTATCTGTCCCTGATGTGTGTATCTGTCCCTGACGTGTGTATCTGTCCCTGATGTGTGTATCTAACCCTGATGTGTGTATCTGTCCCTGACGTGTGTATCTGTCCCTGATGTGTGTATCTGTCCCTGATGTGTGAATCTGTCCCTGATGTGTGTATCTGTCCCTGACGTGTGTATCTGTCCCTGATGTGTGTATCTGTCCCTGATGTGTGTATCTGTCCCTGACGTGTGTATCTGTCCCTGATGTGTGTATCTGTCCCTGACGTGTGAATCTGTCCCTGATGTGTGTATCTGTCCCTGATGTGTGTATCTAACCCTGATGTGTGTATCTGTCCCTGACCCTGATGTGTGTATCTGTCCCTGACGTGTGTATCTGTCCCTGACGTGTGTATCTGTCCCTGACGTGTGTATCTGTCCCTGACGTGTGTATCTGTCCCTGATGTGTGTATCTGACCCTGATGTGTGTATCTGTCCCTGATGTGTGTATCTGTCCCTGACGTGTGTATCTGTCCCTGATGTGTGTATCTGTCCCTGACGTGTGTATCTGTCCCTGACGTGTGTATCTGTCCCTGACGTGTGTATCTGTCCCTGACGTGTGTATCTGTCCCTGACGTGTGAATCTGTCCCTGATGTGTGTATCTGTCCCTGATGTGTGTATCTAACCCTGATGTGTGTATCTGTCCCTGACCCTGATGTGTGTATCTGTCCCTGACGTGTGTATCTGTCCCTGACGTGTGTATCTGTCCCTGACGTGTGTATCTGTCCCTGACGTGTGTATCTGTCCCTGATGTGTGTATCTGACCCTGATGTGTGTATCTGTCCCTGATGTGTGTATCTGTCCCTGACGTGTGTATCTGTCCCTGATGTGTGTATCTGTCCCTGATGTGTGTATCTGTCCCTGATGTGTGAATCTGTCCCTGATGTGTGTATCTGTCCCTGATGTGTGAATCTGTCCCTGATGTGTGTATCTGT
>NC_068439.1:3599323-3601823 GCF_023373465.1 Oncorhynchus keta | reverse complement strand
GACTAACGCCCTGTCAAACTGCTACAGAAACAGGCCCTGGGACAGACTAACACCCTGTCAAACTGCTAGAGAAACAGGCCCTGGGACAGACTAACACCCTGTCAAACTGCTTCACGCTTCAGAAACAGGCCCTGGGACAGACTAACGCCCTGTCAAACTTCCTTGTGCTACAGAAACAGGCCCTGGGACAGACTGACACCCTGTCAAACTGCTTCACGCTTCAGAAACAGGCCCTGGGACAGACTAACGCCCTGTCAAACTGCTTCACTCTACAGAAACAGGCCCTGGGACAGACTAACGCCCTGTCAAACTGCTACAGAAACAGGCCCTGGAACAGACTAACGCCCTGTCAAACTGCTACAGAAACAGGCCCTGGGACAGACTAACACCCTGTTAAACTGCTACAGAAACAGGCCCTGGGACAGACTAACACCCTGTCAAACTGCTTCACGCTTCAGAAACAGGCCCTGGGACAGACTAACGCCCTGTCAAACTGCTTCACTCTACAGAAACAGGCCCTGGGACAGACTAACGCCCTGTCAAACTGCTACAGAAACAGGCCCTGGAACAGACTAACGCCCTGTCAAACTGCTACAGAAACAGGCCCTGGAACAGACTAACGCCCTGTCAAACTGCTACAGAAACAGGCCCTGGAACAGACTAACACCCTGTCAAACTGCTAGAGAAACAGGCCCTGGAACAGACTAACACCCTGTCAAACTGCTAGAGAAACAGGCCCTGGAACAGACTAACACCCTGTCAAACTGCTACAGAAACAGGCCCTGGAACAGACTAACACCCTGTCAAACTGCTAGAGAAACAGGCCCTGGAACAGACTAACGCCCTGTCAAACTGCTTCACTCTACAGAAACAGGCCCTGGGACAGACTAACGCCCTGTCAAACTGCTACAGAAACAGGCCCTGGAACAGACTAACGCCCTGTCAAACTGCTACAGAAACAGGCCCTGGGACAGACTAACACCCTGTTAAACTGCTACAGAAACAGGCCCTGGGACAGACTAACACCCTGTCAAACTGCTAGAGAAACAGGCCCTGGAACGGACTAACGCCCTGTCAAACTTCCTTGTGCTACAGAAACAGGCCCTGGGACAGACTGACACCCTGTCAAACTGCTTCACGCTTCAGAAACAGGCCCTGGGACAGACTAACGCCCTGTCAAACTGCTTCACTCTACAGAAACAGGCCCTGGGACAGACTAACGCCCTGTCAAACTGCTACAGAAACAGGCCCTGGAACAGACTAACGCCCTGTCAAACTGCTACAGAAACAGGCCCTGGAACAGACTAACGCCCTGTCAAACTGCTACAGAAACAGGCCCTGGAACAGACTAACACCCTGTTAAACTGCTAGAGAAACAGGCCCTGGAACAGACTAACACCCTGTCAAACTGCTACAGAAACAGGCCCTGGGACAGACTAACACCCTGTCAAACTGCTAGAGAAACAGGCCCTGGGACAGACTAACGCCCTGTCAAACTGCTACAGAAACAGGCCCTGGAACAGACTAACGCCCTGTCAAACTGCTAGAGAAACAGGCCCTGGAACAGACTAACACCCTGTCAAACTGCTAGAGAAACAGGCCCTGGAACAGACTAACGCCCTGTCAAACTGCTTCAGAAACATACTTCTGTCCCTGGTTTGGACAACAGTACTTACTTTGTCTTTAAATAAAACCACATATTTTGTCTAGTTTGTCTGAAAGCGAAGAGTTTATCCACCAATGACAAAGTTTCTTCTTTTATAAAGGTTTAGATATTGACGATATCTCTTTTGGTTTTTGCCACTTGTGAAATGTGACAGATTTCACTTCCTGATGGAATGATTCTGTTTCCTGATGAATTTGAAGTTGTTGGCACCGTAAAATACTGAAACTGAGTTTGATCTCCTTTTTATATGTTTTTCCCTTCTTCCCTCTCCTCTCCCTCCCTCTCTCCCTGCCTCCCTACCTTCCTCTCTCCCCTGCCTCCCTACCTTCCTCTCTCCCTGCCTCCCTACCTTCCTCTCTCCCTCCCTCTCTCCCTGCCTCCCTACCTTCCTCTCTCTCCCTCCCTCCCTGCCTCCCTACCTTCCTCTCTCCCTGCCTCCCTACCTTCCTCTCTCCCTCCCTCCCTCCCTGCCTCCCTACCTTCCTCTCTCCCTCCCTCTCTCCCTGCCTCCCTACCTTCCTCTCTCCCTCCCTCTCTCCCTGCCTCCCTACCTTCCTCTCTCCCTCCCTCTCTCCCTGCCTCCCCTTCCTCTCCTCTCTCCTTCCATCTCTCTCTCCCTCCCTACCTTCCTCTCTCCCTGCCTCCCTACCTTCCTCTCTCCTGCCTCCTCCTACCTTCCTCTCTCACTCCCTCCCTCCCTGCCTCCCTACCTTCCTCTCTCACTCCCTCCCTCCCTGCCTCCCTACCTTCCTCTCTCCCTCCCTCCCTCCCTCCCTGCCTCCCTACCTTCCTCTCTCTACTCCCTCCCTCCCTGCCTCCCTACCTTCCTCTCTC
>NC_068439.1:3581823-3589323 GCF_023373465.1 Oncorhynchus keta | reverse complement strand
AAGTCCCTGGGTCTCAGTTACAGGACAGGGATTATCTGAAGTCCCTGGGTCTCAGTTACAGGACAGGGAATATCTGAAGTCCCTGGGTCTCAGTTACAGGACAGGGAATATCTGAAGTCCCTGGGTCTCAGTTACAGGACAGGGAATATCTGAAGTCCCTGGGTCTCAGTTACAGGACAGGGAATATCTGAAGTCCCTGGGTCTCAGTTACAGGACAGGGAATATCTGAAGTCCCTGGGTCTCAGTTACAGGACAGGGAGTATCTGAAGTCCCTGGGTCTCAGTTACAGGACAGGGAATATCTGAAGTCCCTGGGTCTCAGTTACAGGACAGGGAATATCTGAAGTCCCTGGGTCTCAGTTACAGGACAGGGAATATCTGAAGTCCCTGGGTCTCAGATACAGGACAGGGAATGTCTGAAGTCCCTGGGTCTCAGTTACAGGACAGGGAATATCTGAAGTCCCTGGGTCTCAGTTACAGGACAGGGAATGTCTGAAGTCCCTGGGTCTCAGTTACAGGACAGGGAGTATCTGAAGTCCCTGGGTCTCAGTTACAGGACAGGGAATGTCTGAAGTCCCTGGGTCTCAGTTACAGGACAGGCTGCTAGCTCTGCCAGTTACAGGACAGGGATGTGACTGGATCTCAGTTACAGACAGGGAATATCTGAGTCCCTGGGTCTCAGTTACAGGACAGGGAATATCTGAAGTCCCTGCAGGACAGGCTGCTAGCTCTGCCAACGTCATGTGACTGGATTTTTGCTTTGTATCTTTTTTTCATCTGGAACTTTCCTCTTAATTTTAGTACTTTCATTTTAAAAATTTTTCACATTCAACCTTCAATGGTAAAGTCACTGATTTATTCTGTTTCAAGGTTTAGACATGTAAAGCAGAGCAACACTGATGGTGTGTCATGTCTCTAACCATGTTTATCCTCTCTTTTCTCTTCATGTCTCATCACCATGTTCCATCCTGCCTCTATATTCCTCTCATCATTCTGATAAACCCGCTCTCCTTTACATTCCAAGTCTCCCCTATTCCCTCTTTTCCTTACTCTCTCCCCCTCTCTCTCTCTCTCTCTCTCTCTCTCTCTCTCTCTCTCTCTCTCTCTCTCTCTCTCTCTCTCTCTCTCTCTCTCTCTCTCTCTCTCTCTCTCTCTCTCTCTCTCTCTCTCTCTCTCTCTCTCCCTCTCTCTCTCTCTCTCTCTCTCTCACTTTCTCTGTCTCTGTCTCTGTCTCTCTCACTCTCGTTCTCTCTCTCTCAATCTCTCTCTGTCTCTCTGTCTCTCACTCGCGCTCTCTCTCACACTCTCTCGCACTCTCTCTCTCGCACTCTCTCTCTCTCACTCTCTCTCTCTCTCTGTCTCTCTCTCTGTCTCTGTCTCTGTCTCTGTCTCTGTCTCTCTCTCTCTCTCTCTCTCTCTCTCTCTCTCTCTCTCTCTCTCTCTGTCTCTCTCTCTCTGTCTCTCTCTCTCTCTCTCTCTCTCTCTCTCTCTCTCTCTCTCTCCTCTCCATCTTCTTCCTCCTTTAATCCCTCCCATCACACACCTTGCAGGCAGAGGAAGTGGAAGGCGGAAGGAGCCTGTGCCCCTCTTACAAGACAGACCACACCATCATCTAACTGAACAGAGGGAAATGTAGACCACACCCTCATCTAACTGAAGAGAAATACAGACCACACCCTCATCTAACTGAACAGAGGGAAATACAGACCACACCCTCATCTAACTGAACAGAGGGAAATACAGACCACACCCTCATCTAACTGAACAGAAATACAGACCACACCCTCATCTAAATACACACCCTCATCTAACTGAACAGAAATACAGACCACACCCTCATCTAACTGAACAGAGGGAAATACAGACCACACCCTCATCTAACTGAAGAGAGGGAAATGTAGACCACACCCTCATCTAACTGAACAGAGGGAAATACAGACCACACCCTCATCTAACTGAAGAGAAATACAGACCACACCCTCATCTAACTGAACAGAGAGAAATACAGACCACACCCTCATCTAACTGAACAGAGGGAAATACAGACCACACCCTCATCTAACTGAACAGAGGGAAATACAGACCACACCCTCATCTAACTGAACAGAAATACAGACCACACCCTCATCTAACTGAACAGAGAGAAATACAGACCACACCCTCATCTAACTGAACAGAGGGAAATACAGACCACACCATCATCTAACTGAACAGAGGGAAATACAGACCACACCCTCATCTAACTGAACAGAGGGAAATGTAGACCACACCCTCATCTAACTGAACAGAGGGAAATACAGACCACACCCTCATCTAACTGAACAGAGGGAAATACAGACCACACCCTCATCTAACTGAACAGAAATACAGACCACACCCTCATCTAACTGAACAGAAATACAGACCACACCCTCATCTAACTGAACAGAGGGAAATACAGACCACACCCTCATCTAACTGAACAGAGAGAAATACAGACCACACCCTCATCTAACTGAACAGAAATACAGACCACACCCTCATCTAACTGAACAGAAATACAGACCACACCCTCATCTAACTGAACAGAGGGAAATACAGACCACACCCTCATCTAACTGAACAGAGAGAAATACAGACCACACCCTCATCTAACTGAACAGAAATACAGACCACACCCTCATCTAACTGAACAGAAATACAGACCACACCCTCATCTAACTGAACAGAGGGAAATACAGACCACACCCTCATCTAACTGAACAGAGGGAAATACAGACCACACCCTCATCTAACTGAACAGAGGGAAATGTAGACCACACCCTCATCTAACTGAACAGAAATACAGACCACACCCTCATCTAACTGAACAGAAATACAGACCACACCATCATCTAACTGAACAGAAATACAGATCACACCCTCATCTAACTGAACAGAGGGAAATACAGACCACACCATCATCTAACTGAACAGAGGGAAATACAGACCACACCCTCATCTAACTGAACAGAGAGAAATACAGACCACACCCTCATCTAACTGAAGAGAAATACAGACCACACCCTCATCTAACTGAAGAGATATACAGACCACACCCTCATCTAACTGAACAGAGAGAAATACAGACCACACCCTCATCTAACTGAACAGAGGGAAATGTAGACCACACCCTCATCTAACTGAACAGTGAGAAATACAGACCACACCCTCATCTAACTGAACAGAGGGAAATACAGACCACACCCTCATCTAACTGAACAGAGGGAAATGTAGACCACACCCTCATCTAACTGAACAGAGGGAAATGTAGACCACACCCTCATCTAACTGAACAGAGGGAAATACAGACCAACCCGTCTAACTGAACGATGACAACGGAACCCGCCGCATCTAACTGAACAGGAACCCAACCCGCCAACGGAACCCGCGCCGCCGACAACGGAACCCGCCGCCGACGACAACGCCCGCCGCCGACAACGGAACCCGACGACAAACCCGGCCCGAACCCCGCCGCCGCCGACAACGGAACCCGCCGCCGCCCGACAACGGAACCCGCCGCCGACGATAACGGAACCCGCCGCCGCGCGGAACCCGCCGCCGACGACAACGGAACCCGGCGCCGACGACGAAAAAAGCAGATTAGGGTGACTTTGCAATTGTCTCCTTACAACTTCAGCTCTCTGAAAGGAATATCTACTATTGTCTGCCTGAGATGAGGCAGCAAGGTGATGGCGATGATCCTCCTATGTATTTTTCACCAAAAACCCAAAGGGAATTCTAAGGTCAACGTTCAGCAGAGAGACAGTATTGGCCTGTAGCAGCAGATACACAGGAGATGAGAAAGAGACCAGTCTGTGCAAACAATGCGCTGTGTCGTGAACTTAACTTTGCATGGACTAGATCTATCTGGATCTAACTGGATCTAACTGGATCTATCTGGATCTAACTGGATCTAACTGGATCTAACTAAATATATCTGGATCTAACTAAATATATCTGGAACGAACTAGATATATCTGGATCTATCTGGATCTCTACGTCCTGAGAAAGGCACTCTGTACCGTATTTGATTTCTCCTTGCTGTTTTGGGGGCCATTCTTTTCCTTACCGATTGTTTTCTGCACTTCTGGAAGTTTTCTCTGAAGCCTTGAAAAGGGGGATGATATTTGGAGGCCTTTGTTGTTGAAGATATGGGCTTGTGTTATTGTAGCTTTTAACCTCTCCTGCTTTAGTAAGGCTGTAGGGAGGATCTCTACCCCTCTCCCCCATTTAGTAAGGCTGTAGGGACGATCTCTACCCCTCTCCCCCATTTAGTAAGGCTGTAGGGAGGATCTCTAACTCTCCCCCCTTTAGTAAGGCTGTAGGGAGGATCTCTACCCCTCTCCTCCATTTAGTAAGGCTGTAGGGAGGATCTCTACCCCTCTCCCCCATTTAGTAAGGCTGTAGGGAGGATCTCTAACTCTCCCCCTTTAGTAAGGCTGTAGGGAGGATCTCTACCCCTCTCCCCCATTTAGTAAGGCTGTAGGGAGGATCTCGACCCCTCTTCCCCCTTTAGTAAGGCTGTAGGGAGGATCTCTACCCCTCTCCCCCATTTAGTAAGGCTGAAGGGAGGATCTCTACCTCTCCCCCTTTAGTAAGGCTGTAGGGAGGATCTCTACCCCTCTCCCCATTTAGTAAGGCTGAAGGGAGGATCTCTATCTCTCCCCTTTAGTAAGGCTGTAGGGAGGATCTCTAACTCTCCCCCATTTAGTAAGGCTGTAGGGATGATCTCTAACTCTCCCCATTTAGTAAGGCTGTGGGGAGGATCTCTAACTCTCCCCTTTAGTAAGGCTGTAGGGATGATCTCTAACTCTCCCCCATTTAGTAAGGCTGTGGGGAGGATCTCTAACTCTCCCCTTTAGTAAGGCTGTAGGGAGGATCTCTACCCCTCTCCCCTTTAGTAAGGCTGTAGGGAGGATCTCTACCCCTCTCCCCCATTTAGTAAGGCTGTAGGGAGGATCTCGACCCCTCTCCCTCCTTTAGTAAGGCTGTAGGGAGGATATCTACCCCTCTCCCCCATTTAGTAAGGCTGTGGGGAGGATCTCTAACTCTCCCCCTTTAGTAAGGCTGTAGGGAGGATCTCTACCCCTCTCCCCCATTTAGTAAGGCTGTAAGGAGGATCTCTACCCCTCTCCCCCATTTAGTAAGGCTGTAGGGAGGATCTCTACCCCTCTCCCGTCCTTAAGTAAGGCTGTAGGGAGGATCTCTAACTCTCCCCCCTTTAGTAAGGCTGTAGGGAGCATCTCTAACTCTCCCTCCCCCCTTTAGTAAGGCTGTAGGGAGGATCTCTAACTCTCCCCCATTTAGTAAGGCTGTAGGGAGGATCTCTAACTCTCCCCCATTTAGTAAGGCTGTAGGGAGGATCTCTAACTCTCCCCCATTTAGTAAGGCTGTAGGGAGGATCTCTAACCCTCCCCCATTTAGTAAGGCTGTAGGGAGGATCTCTAACTCTCCCCCATTTAGTAAGGCTGTAGGGAGGATCTCTAACTCTCCCCCATTTAGTAAGGCTGTAGGGAGCATCTCTACCCCAATCCCCCATTTAGTAAGGCTGTAGGGAGGATCTCTAACTCTCCCCCATTTAGTAAGGCTGTAGGGAGGATCTCTACCCCTCTCCCCCATTTAGTAAGGCTGTAGGGAGGATCTCTAACTCTCCCCCATTTAGTAAGGCTGTAGGGAGGATCTCTACCCCTCTCCCCCATTTAGTAAGGCTGTAGGGAGGATCTCTAACTCTCCCCCATTTAGTAAGGCTGTAGGGAGGATCTCTACCCCTCTCCCCCATTTAGTCAGGCTGTAGGGAGGATCTCTCCCCCTCTCCCCCATTTAGTAAGGCTGTAGGGAGGATCTATAACTCTCCCCCATTTAGTAAGGCTGTAGGGAGGATCTCTATCTCTCCCCTCCTTTAGTAAGGCTGTAGGGAGGATCTCTACCCCTCTCTCCCCTTTAGTAAGGCTGTAGGGAGGATCTCTACCCCTCTCCCCCATTTAGTAAGGCTGTAGGGAGGATCTCTACCCCTCTCTCCCCTTTAGTAAGGCTGTAGGGAGGATCTCTACCCCTCTCCCCCTTTAGTAAGGCTGTAGGGAGGATCTCTACCCCTCTCCCCCATTTAGTAAGGCTGTAGGGAGGATCTCTACCCCTCTCCCCCTTTTAGTAAGGCTGTAGGGAGGATCTCTACTCCTCTCCCCCATTTAGTAAGGCTGTAGGAAGGATCTCTACCCCTCTCCCCCATTTAGTAAGGCTGTAGGGAGGATCTCGAACTCTCCCCCCTTTAGTAAGGCTGTAGGGAGGATCTCTACCCCTCTCCCCCATTTAGTAAGGCTGTAGGGAGGATCTCTACCCCTCTCCCCCCTTTAGTAAGGCTGTAGGGAGCATCTCTAACTCTCCCCCCTTTAGTAAGGCTGTAGGGATGATCTCTAACTCTCCCCCATTTAGTAAGGCTCTAGGGAGGATCTCTCCCCCTCTCCCCCATTTAGTAAGGCTGTAGGGAGGATCTCTAACTCTCCCCCATTTAGTAAGGCTGTAGGGAGGATCTCTAACTCTCCCCCATTTAGTAAGGCTGTAGGGAGGATCTCTAACTCTCCCCCATTTAGTAAGGCTGTAGGGAGGATCTCTACCCCTCTCCCCCATTTAGTCAGGCTGTAGGGAGGATCTCTCCCCTCTCCCCCATTTAGTAAGGCTGTAGGGAGGATCTATAACTCTCCCCATTTAGTAAGGCTGTAGGGAGGATCTCTATCTCTCCCTCCCCCATTTAGTAAGGCTGTAGGGAGGATCTCTACCCCTCTCCCCCATTTAGTAAGGCTGTAGGGAGGATCTCTACCCCTCTCCCCCATTTAGTAAGGCTGTAGGGAGGATCTCTAACTCCCCCATCTCTCCCCCTTTTAGTAAGGCTGTAGGGAGGATCTCTACCCCTCTCCCCCCTTTAGTAAGGCTGTAGGGAGGATCTCTACCCCTCTCCCCCATTTAGTAAGGCTGTAGGGAGGATCTCTACCCCTCTCCCCCCTTTAGTAAGGCTGTAGGGAGGATCTCTACCCCTCTCCCCATTTAGTAAGGCTGTAGGAAGGATCTCTACCCCTCTCCCCCATTTAGTAAGGCTGTAGGGAGGATCTCTACCTCTCCCCCCTTTAGTAAGGCTGTAGGGAGGATCTCTACCCCTCTCCCCATTTAGTAAGGCTGTAGGGAGGATCTCTACCCCTCTCCCCCTTTAGTAAGGCTGTAGGGAGCATCTCTAACTCTCCCCCTTTAGTAAGGCTGTAGGGATGATCTCTAACTCTCCCCCATTTAGTAAGGCTCTAGGGAGGATCTCTCCCTCCCCATTTAGTAAGGCTGTAGGGAGGATCCCCCATTTAGTAAGGCTGTAGGGAGGATCTCTAACTCTCCCCCATTTAGTAAGGCTGTTTAGGGCTGTAGGAGGATCTCTAACTCTCCCCCATTTAGTAAGGCTGTAGGGAGGATCTCTAACTCTCCCCATTTAGGAAGGCTGTAG
>NC_068439.1:3519323-3576823 GCF_023373465.1 Oncorhynchus keta | reverse complement strand
GAACATGGACAATGAAGCTGGATTCCAGAACATGTCAATGAAGCTGGATTCCAGAACATGGACAATGAAGCTGGATTCCAGAACATGGACAATGAAGCTGGATTCCAGAACATGTCAATGAAGCTGGATTCCAGAACATGGACAATGAAGCTGGATTCCAGAACATAACAATGAAGCTGGATTCCAGAACATGGACAATGAAGCTGGATTCCAGAACATGGACAATGAAGCTGGATTCCAGAACATGACAATGAAGCTGGATTCCAGAACATGACAATGAAGCTGGATTCCAGAACATGAACAATGAAGCTGGATTCCAGAACATGGACAATGAAGCTGGATTCCAGAACATGGACAATGAAGCTGGATTCCAGAACATGGACAATGAAGCTGGATTCCAGAACATGGACAATGAAGCTGGATTCCAGAACATGGACAATGAAGCTGGATTCCAGAACATAGACAATGAAGCTGGATTCCAGAACATGGACAATGAAGCTGGATTCCAGAACATGGACAATGAAGCTGGATTCCAGAACATGACAATGAAGCTGGATTCCAGAACATGACAATGAAGCTGGATTCCAGAACATGGACAATGAAGCTGGATTCCAGAACATGGACAATGAAGCTGGATTCCAGAACATGGACAATGAAGCTGGATTCCAGAACATGGACAATGAAGCTGGATTCCAGAACATGGACAATGAAGCTGGATTCCAGAACATGGACAATGAAGCTGGATTCCAGAACATGGACAATGAAGCTGGATTCCAGAACATGACAATGAAGCTGGATTCCAGAACATGGACAATGAAGCTGGATTCCAGAACATGGACAATGAAGCTGGATTCCAGAACATGACAATGAAGCTGGAGGCCTGAACATGGTATGAGTTCCCTGAAGCAGTCTTGCAGGTTTACTGAAAGGAAGAAGAATGACTGTAGCAGGGAAGGTCTTGTCTGGTTCTACAAACTGACTGGCTACTACTGGTCTATTCAACTCTTAATTGAAACCCCACTCTTAGTGGATCACCAGGCTGGTAGAAACACGTATTGAAGCTGGGAAGGTTTGATCTAGATTTCTAGGCCCACTCTCTACCTCGACTAGTCACCTCCTGCTCCTGCATTGGTCTGCTCTGGTTTTCAATAAACTCATACAACTGAGGGATCCTTTCCACTGTTTGTTTTCCCTCCTGTTGTAGCCTAGTGGTTAGAGTGTAGAGGCGGCAGGGTAGCCTAGTGGTTAGAGTGTAGAGGCGGCAGGGTAGCCTAGTGGTTAGAGTGTAGAGGCGGCAGGGTAGCCTAGTGGTTAGAGTGTAGAGGCGGCAGGGTAGCCTAGTGGTTAGAGTGTAGAGGCGGCAGGGTAGCCTAGTGGTTAGAGTGTAGAGGCGGCAGGGTAGCCTAGTGGTTAGAGTGTAGAGGCGGCAGGGTAGCCTAGTGGTTAGAGTGTAGAGGCGGCAGGGTAGCCTAGTGGTTAGAGTGTAGAGGCGGCAGGGTAGCCTAGTGGTTAGAGTGTAGAGGCGGCAGGGTGGCCTAATGGTTAAAGCGTTTGACTGGTAACCGGAAGGTTGCAAGTTCAAATCCCCGAGATGACAAGGTACAAATCTGTCGTTCTGCCCCTGAACAAGGCAGTTAACCCACTGTTCCTAGGCCGCTATTGTAAATAAGAATTTGTTCTTGACTTACCTAGTTAAATAAAGGTAAAACAAATATTTAAAAAGACAACATGTCTCATTACCTCATGACTGGTGCTCTTGCGCAACCTTATCAGATTGCCTCCCCCAGCTCATCTTGAAAACCTTGCTGAAAGCTTTATCATAGCTTTGACAGCAGAGGTGTTGGTGGCATCGCAATTACTCCTGTGCAGCTTCAATTGGAAATGATTAAGCGGATCATAGCAAAACAGTGTTTACGCTCCGATTCCCGGCTCCTGCATTATAATCTCCCAATTATCGGGAAAGGTTCTGCAAAGGCAAGCAGCTGGGAGTTTGGTGAGGGCGGGAACAGACGGGGAGACAACGCCCGCTTTGCTTTTCAAACTTTTCAGATGTAAACATCAGCAGAAAAAGGACCGTGATCGTGACAGGAAGGGGAGGGGTGAGAGGAAGGGGAGGGGTGAGAGGAGCTGTTGCGTGAGAGTGAATAACGTCTTGTGATGTGAGTGATGGAGTCAAGAGGTCAGAGAGAATTCCCACTAGGGAGGAAGATGAGAGGAAGATGGGAGGAAGATGGGAGGAAAGGTGAGAGGAAAATGGTTGTAGGGTGGGAGGAAGATGAGAGTAAGGTGGGAGGAAGATGAGAGTAAGGTGGGAGGAAGATGGGAGGAAGGTGGAAGGTGAGAGGACGATGGAGGAAGATGAGAGGACGATGGAGGAAGGTGAGAGGAAGATGGGAGGAAGATGAGAGGAAGATGAGAGGAAGGTGGGAGGAAGATGACAGTAAGGTGGGAGGAAGATGGGAGGAAGGTGGAAGGTGAGAGGACGATGGAGGAAGATGAGAGGACGATGGAGGAAGGTGAGAGGAAGATGAGAGGAAGGTGGGAGGAAGGTGAGAGGAAAATGGGAGGAAGTTGAGAGGAAGGTGGGAGGAAGATTGGAGGAAGCTGAGAGGAAGCTGAGAGGAAGGTGAGAGGAAGATGGGAGGAAGGTGAGAGGAAGGTGGGAGGAAGATGAGATATGGGAAATGTGGATAAATTGGTGTAGTGTCTGTGTGCCATATTTGACACTTTCCCCGTTTGAAGACCCTCTCCAACGGTCAGGTTGAAGAACCTCTCTCCAGCAGTCAGGTTGAAGACCCTCTCTCCAACGGTCAGGTTGAAGACCCTCTCCAGCGGTCAGGTTGAAGACCCTCTCTCCAACGGTCAGGTTGAAGACCCTCTCTCCAGCGGTCAGGTTGAAGAACCTCTCCAACGGTCAGGTTGAAGACCCTCTCTACAACGGTCAGGTTGAAGACCCTCTCTCCAACGGTCAGGTTGAAGGCCCTCTCTCCAACGGTCAGGTTGAAGAACCTCTCCAACGGTCAGGTTGAAGACCCTCTCTCCAATGGTCAGGTTGAAGACCCTCTCCAACGGTCAGGTTGAAGACCCTCTCTCCAACGGTCAGGTTGAAGACCAGCGGTCAGGTTGAAGACCCTCTCTCCAGCAGTCAGGTTGAAGACCCTCTCTCCAGCGGTCAGGTTGAAGACCCTCTCTCCAGCGGTCAGGTTGAAGACCCTCTCCAACGGTCAGGTTGAAGACCCTCTCCAGCGGTCAGGTTGAAGACCCTCTCTCCAGCGGTCAGGTTGAAGACCCTCTCTCCAGCGGTCAGGTTGAAGACCCTCTCCAACGGTCAGGTTGAAGACCCTCTCCAGCGGTCAGGTTGAAGACCCTCTCCAGCGGTCAGGTTGAAGACCCTCTCTCCAGCGGTCAGGTTGAAGACCCTCTCTCCAGCTGTCAGGTTGAAGACCCTCTCCAGCGGTCAGGTTGAAGACCCTCTCTCCAGCTGTCAGGTTGAAGACCCTCTCCAGCTGTCAGGTTGAAGACCCTCTCTCCAGCTGTCAGGTTGAAGACCCTCTCCAGCGGTCAGGTTGAAGACCCTCTCCAACAGTCAGGTTGAAGACCCTCTCTCCAGCGGTCAGGTTGAAGACCCTCTCCAGCAGTCAGGTTGAAGACCCTCTCCAGCGGTCAGGTTGAAGACCCTCTCCAACAGTCAGGTTGAAGACCCTCTCTCCAGCGGTCAGGTTGAAGACCCTCTCTCCAGCGGTCAGGTTGAAGACCCTCTCCAGCAGTCAGGTTGAAGACCCTCTCTCCAGCGGTCAGGTTGAAGACCCTCTCCAGCGGTCAGGTTGAAGACCCTCTCTCCAGTGGTCAGGTTGAAGACCCTCTCTCCAACGGTCAGGTTGAAGACCCTCTCTCTCCAATGGTCAGGTTGAAGACCCTCTCCAACGGTCAGGTTGAAGACCCTCTCTCCAACGGTCAGGTTGAAGACCCTCTCTCCAGCGGTCAGGTTGAAGACCCTCTCTCCAGCAGTCAGGTTGAAGACCCTCTCTCCAGCGGTCAGGTTGAAGACCCTCTCTCCAGCGGTCAGGTTGAAGACCCTCTCCAACGGTCAGGTTGAAGACCCTCTCCAGCGGTCAGGTTGAAGACCCTCTCTCCAGCGGTCAGGTTGAAGACCCTCTCTCCAGCGGTCAGGTTGAAGACCCTCTCCAACGGTCAGGTTGAAGACCCTCTCCAGCGGTCAGGTTGAAGACCCTCTCCAACGGTCAGGTTGAAGACCCTCTCTCCAGCGGTCAGGTTGAAGACCCTCTCTCCAGCGGTCAGGTTGAAGACCCTCTCTCCAGCGGTCAGGTTGAAGACCCTCTCTCCAGCGGTCAGGTTGAAGACCCTCTCTCCAGCGGTCAGGTTGAAGACCCTCTCCAGCGGTCAGGTTGAAGACCCTCTCTCCAGCGGTCAGGTTGAAGACCCTCTCCAGCGGTCAGGTTGAAGACCCTCTCCAGCGGTCAGGTTGAAGACCCTCTCTCCAGCGGTCAGGTTGAAGACCCTCTCCAGCAGTCAGGTTGAAGACCCTCTCCAGCGGTCAGGTTGAAGACCCTCTCCAACAGTCAGGTTGAAGACCCTCTCTCCAGCGGTCAGGTTGAAGACCCTCTCTCCAGCGGTCAGGTTGAAGACCCTCTCCAGCAGTCAGGTTGAAGACCCTCTCTCCAGCGGTCAGGTTGAAGACCCTCTCCAGCGGTCAGGTTGAAGACCCTCTCTCCAGTGGTCAGGTTGAAGACCCTCTCTCCAACGGTCAGGTTGAAGACCCTCTCTCCAGCGGTCAGGTTGAAGACCCTCTCTCCAGCAGTCAGGTTGAAGACCCTCTCCAGCGGTCAGGTTGAAGACCCTCTCCAGCAGTCAGGTTGAAGACCCTCTCTCCAGCAGTCAGGTTGAAGACCCTCTCCAGCGGTCAGGTTGAAGACCCTCTCTCCAGCGGTCAGGTTGAAGACCCTCTCCAGCGGTCAGGTTGAAGACCCTCTCTCCAGCGGTCAGGTTGAAGACCCTCTCTCCAGCGGTCAGGTTGAAGACCCTCTCCAGCAGTCAGGTTGAAGAACCTCTCCAGCGGTCAGGTTGAAGACCCTCTCTCCAGCAGTCAGGTTGAAGACCCTCTCCAGCGGTCAGGTTGAAGACCCTCTCCAGCAGTCAGGTTGAAGACCCTCTCTCCAGCGGTCAGGTTGAAGACCCTCTCTCCAGCGGTCAGGTTGAAGACCCTCTCTCCAGCGGTCAGGTTGAAGACCCTCTCCAGTGGTCAGGTTGAAGACCCTCTCTCCAGCGGTCAGGTTGAAGACCCTCTCCAGTGGTCAGGTTGAAGACCCTCTCCAACAGTCAGGTTGAAGACCAGACAGACAGGAACTTTAATTTTTCATTCCAGTCAGGCACAGCAAAGTAGCGTTCACAGTCTAAATTAGCCACGTCATTAACGTGTGTTTTCAGATCACCGACATAATTCAACGCACACACACACACACACACACACACACACACACCACACACACCACACACACACACACCACACACACCACACACACACACACACACACCACACCACACACACACACACACACACACACACACACACACACACACACACACACACACACACACACACACACACCACACACCACACCACCCCCCCCCCACACACACACACACACACACACACACACAGCTTCCCCATGGCAATAGGCAGCCCATATGTCTCTATCTACATCAGGGACCTGCCTAGGGTTTTACATACCAGCAGATCTGATTATCTGATATGGAAAGACAGACTGCCATCTCTCTGGAGAAGGTTTAGGTCTAGGCTGATTTGTTTTTGAGTCCCAGGCAAACGCTGAGATATTACTAAGTAGGCAGAGTTAACATACTAAATCAGACACATTTGTTTTCCAATGAAGATTTAAAATCACCTACGTAATTCAGTTTAGAAAAAAGTACCCCAAATTTTTTTTTATTTAAATCTTTTGAAACCAATCACTATATTGTTCTGCCAATCTGGTTCTACCACTCACTTGGTAATTGCTTTTACAATTGTATCACTTTTAAAGCTGAAGCTTATCTCAACAGTGTGAATATAATGTCAACCCCGGTCCCTATCGTGACTTGATGGAAAAAGGCAAAGATTGAATTTCCCTGGTGATTTCACGGGCTGAGCAACGACAGTGGAGTCACGTCATCTTCAACTTATTGACGTTCACTTCCTGTAACCGTGCTGCTGTTTTCGGATCAGTTTCCTATCATTTCGGATCAGTTTCCTGTAATTTCGGATCAGTTTCCTGTCATTTCTGATCAGTTTCCTGTCATTTCTGATCAGTTTCCTGTCATTTCGGATCAGTTTCCTGTCATTTCTGATTAGTTTCCTGTCATTTCTGATCAGTTTCCTGTCATTTTTGATCAATTTCCTGTCATTTCGGATCAGTTTCCTGTCATTTCTGATCAGTTTCCTGTCATTTCTGATCAGTTTCCTGTCATTTTCGGATCAGTTTCCTGTAATTTCAGATCAGTTTCCTGTCATTTCGGATCAGTTTCCTGTCATTTCGGATCAGTTTACTGTCATTTCTGATCAGTTTCCTGTCATTTCAGATCAGTTTCCTGTCATTTCAATGACAATTAATCAGAGAGGTGTAACAGAGTTGTAGAGGGTATCATCACCTTCCAGTCACTATCTCCTCATAGACAGTAGTAGAGGGTATCTCCCCATAGACAGTAGTAGAAGGTATCTCCTCATAGACAGTAGTAGAGGGTATCTCCCCATAGACAGTAGTAGAGGGTATCTCCTCATAGACAGTAGTAGAGGGTATCTCCCCATAGACAGTAGTAGAGGGTATCTCCCCATAGACAGTAGTAGAGGGTATCTCCTCATAGACAGTAGTAGAGGGTATCTCCTCATAGACAGTAGTAGAAGGTATCTCCCCATAGACAGTAGTAGAGGGTATCTCCCCATAGACAGTAGTAGAGGGCATCTCCTCATAGACAGTAGTAGAGGGCATCTCCCCATAGACAGTAGTAGAGGGTATCTCCTCATAGACAGTAGTAGAGGTATCTCCTCATAGACAGTAGTAGAGGTATCTCCTCATAGACAGTAGTAGATCTCCCCATAGGTATCTCCTCATAGACAGTAGTAGAGGGTATCTCCCATAGACAGTTGTAGAGGGTATCTCCTCATAGACAGTAGTAGAAGGCATCTCCTCATAGACAGTAGTAGAGGTAGTATCTCCTCATAGACAGTAGTAGAGGGTATCTCCTCATAGACAGTAGTAGAGGGACAGTATCTCCCCATAGACAGTAGTAGAAGGCATCTCCTCATAGACAGTAGTAGAGGGTATCTCCTCATAGACAGTATCTCCTCATAGACAGTAGTAGAGGTCTCCTCATAGACAGTAGTAGAGGGTATCTCCTCATAGACAGTAGTAGAAGGCATCTCCTCATAGACAGTAGTAGAGGGTATCTCCTCATAGACAGTAGTAGAGGGTATCTCCTCATAGACAGTAGTAGAGGGTATCTCCTCATAGACAGTAGTAGAGGGTATCTCCTCATAGACAGTATCTCCTCATAGACAGTAGTAGAAGGTATCTCCTCATAGACAGTAGTAGAGGTATCTCCTCATAGACAGTAGTAGAGGGTATCTCCTCATAGACAGTAGTAGAGGGTATCTCCTCATAGACAGTAGTAGAGGGTATCTCCTCATAGACAGTAGTAGAAGGTATCTCCTCATAGACAGTAGTAGAGGTATCTCCTCATAGACAGTAGTAGAGGTAGTATCTCCTCATAGACAGTAGTAGAGGGTATCTCCTCATAGACAGTAGTAGAGGGTATCTCCTCATAGACAGTAGTAGAAGGCATCTCCTCATAGACAGTAGTAGAGGGTATCTCCTCATAGACAGTAGTAGAGGGTATCTCCTCATAGACAGTAGTAGAGGGTATCTCCTCATAGACAGTAGTAGAGGGTATCTCCTCATAGACAGTAGTAGAAGGTATCTCCTCATAGACAGTAGTAGAGGGTATCTCCTCATAGACAGTAGTAGAGGGTATCTCCTCATAGACAGTAGTAGAGGGTATCTCCTCATAGACAGTAGTAGAGGGTATCTCCTCATAGACAGTAGTAGACAGCTCCCCATAGACAGTGTAGACCCCTATCCCTCATAGACAGTAGCACACATCACCCATAGACAGTAGTAGAGGGTATCTCCTCATAGACAACTGCAAGACAGCACAGACCCCTACCCACTGCGATGTGCACACACACCCACACCCTCACCAACAAATGCACACACACACACACACACACACACACACACACACACACACACACACACACACACACACACACACACACACAGCTTCCCCATGGCAATAGGCAGCCCATATGTCCCTATCTACATCAGGGACCTGCCTAGGGTTTTACATACCAGCAGATCTGATTATCTGATATGGAAGGACAGACTGCCAATGTCTCTGGAGACGGTTTAGGTCTAGGCTGATTTGACAGACTGCCATCTCTATGGAGGAAGCTTCAGGCTGATTTGAGAGACTGACATCTCTATGGAGAAGGTTTAGGTCTAGGCTGATTTGAGAGACTGCCATCTCTATGGAGAAGGTTTAGGTCTAGGCTGATTTGAGAGACTGACATCTCTATGGAGGAAGCTTCGGTGTAGGCTGATTTGAGAGACTGACATCTCTATGGAGGAAGCTTCGGTGTAGGCTGATTTGAGAGACTGCGATCTCTCTGGAGGAAGCTTCAGGCTGATTTGAGAGACTGCCATCTCTATGGAGAAGGTTTAGGTCTAGGCTGATTTGAGAGACTGCCATCTCTATGGAGGAAGCTTCGGTGTAGGCTGATTTGAGAGACTGCCATCTCTCTGGAGGAAGCTTCAGGCTGATTTGAGAGACTGCCATCTCTATGGAGAAGGTTTAGGTCTAGGCTGATTTGAGAGACTGCCATCTCTCTGGAGGAAGCTTCAGGCTGATTTGAGAGACTGACATCTCTATGGAGAAGGTTTAGGTCTAGGCGGATTTGAGAGACTGACATCTCTATGCAGAAGGTTTAGGTCTAGGCTGATTTGAGAGACTGCCATCTCTCTGGAGAAGGTTTAGGTCTAGGCTGATTTGAGAGACTGCCATCTCTATGGAGAAGGTTTAGGTCTAGGCTGATTTGAGAGACTGACATCTCTATGGAGGAAGCTTCGGTGTAGGCTGATTTGAGAGACTGCCATCTCTATGGAGGAAGCTTTGGTGTAGGCTGATTTGAGAGACTGCCATCTCTCTGGAGGAAGCTTCAGGTTGATTTGAGAGACTGCCATCTCTATGGAGGAAGCTTCAGGCTGATTTGAGAGACTGACATCTCTATGGAGAAGGTTTAGGTCTAGGCTGATTTGAGAGACTGCCATCTCTCTGGAGGAAGCTTCAGGCTGATTTGAGAGACTGACATCTCTATGGAGAAGGTTTAGGTCTAGGCTGATTTGAGAGACTGACATCTCTATGGAGAAGGTTTAGGTCTAGGCGGATTTGAGAGACTGACATCTCTATGCAGAAGGTTTAGGTCTAGGCTGATTTGAGAGACTGCCACCTCTCTGGAGAAGGTTTAGGTCTAGGCTGATTTGAGAGACTGCCATCTCTCTGGAGAAGGTTTAGGTCTAGGCTGATTTGAGAGACTGCCATCTCTATGGAGAAGGTTTAGGTCTAGGCTGATTTGAGAGACTGACATCTCTATGGAGGAAGCTTCGGTGTAGGCTGATTTGAGAGACTGCCATCTCTATGGAGGAAGCTTTGGTGTAGGCTGATTTGAGAGACTGCCATCTCTCTGGAGGAAGCTTCAGGCTGATTTGAGAGACTGACATCTCTATGGAGAAGGTTTAGGTCTAGGCTGATTTGAGAGACTGCCATCTCTATGGAGAAAGCTTCGGTGTAGGCTGATTTGAGAGACTGCCATCTCTATGGAGGAAGCTTCGGTGTAGGCTGATTTGAGAGACTGCCATCTCTATGGAGGAAGCTTCGGTGTAGGCTGATTTGAGAGACTGCGATCTCTCTGGAGGAAGCTTCAGGCTGATTTGAGAGACTGCCATCTCTATGGAGTAAGCTTCAGGCTGATTTGAGAGACTGACATCTCTATGGAGAAGGTTTAGGTCTAGGCTGATTTGAGAGACTGACATCTCTCTGGAGGAAGCTTCAGGCTGATTTGACAGACTGACATCTCTATGGAGGAAGCTTCAGGCTGATTTGAGAGACTGACATCTCTCTGGAGGAAGCTTCAGGCTGATTTGAGAGACTGACATCTCTCTGGAGGAAGCTTCAGGCTGATTTGACAGACTGACATCTCTATGGAGGAAGCTTCAGGCTGATTTGACAGACTGACATCTCTCTGGAGGAAGCTTCAGGCTGATTTGAGAGACTGACATCTCTCTGGAGGAAGCTTCAGGCTGATTTGAGAGACTGACATCTCTCTGGAGGAAGCTTCAGGCTGATTTGAGAGACTGACATCTCTGTGGAGGAAGCTTCAGGCTGATTTGTCCTATGTTTAGATATTTGTCTTCGTGTCACGGACAGTTTTAATCATGTCTAGACATTTTCTCCAGCCATTCCTACCCATAAGGGCTCTCTGTGAGTATTGAAATGGAAACTATCTTTGTTTGGTTGGGGGGCTAAAACCTAACCATGCAGCTTCCCTGTTTTACCTACTTGAGATTAGTAACAAGCCCTTTCAGTTGATTCCAGTGCTTTGCTATAGCCCATCTGAATCTGAAAGAAAGCAGTCCAGGAGGTTCCTCTATATTTGTGTTAGCAGATGAGAAGAGGTGGAGAGGAGGAGAGAAGGATAGGAGAGAAGGATATGAGAGAAGGAGAGGAGAGGAGGAAAGGAGGAGAGAAGGAGAGGAGAGGGGGAGAGAAGGAGAGGAGAGGAGGAGAGGAGAGAAGGAGAAGAGGAGAGAAGGAGAGGAGAGGAGGACAAAAGGAGAGGAGAGGAGGACAGAAGGAGAGGAGAGGAGGTGATAGAAGGTGGAGAGAAGAGGAGAGAAGGATAGGAGAGGAGGAGAGAAGGATAGGAGAGGAGGAGAGAAGGATAGGAGAGGAGGAGAGAAGGAGAGGAGAGAAGGATAGGAGAGGAGGAGAGGAGAGAAGGATAGGAGAGGAGGAGAGAAGGAGAGGAGAGGAGGAGAGGAGAGAAGGAGAGGAGGAGAGAAGGAGAGGAGAGGAGGACAAAAGGAGAGGAGAGGAGGACAGAAGGAGAGGAGAGGAGGCGATAGAAGGTGGAGAGAAGAGGAGAGAAGGATAGGAGAGGAGGAGAGAAGGATAGGAGAGGAGGAGAGAAGGATAGGAGAGGAGGAGAGAAGGATAGGAGAGGAGGAGAGAAGGAGAGGAGAGAAGGAGAGGAGAGGAGGAGAGAAGGATAGGAGAGGAGGAGAGAATTAGAGGAGAGGAGAGAAGGAGAGGAGGAGAGAAGGAGAGGAGAGGAGGAGAGGAGATAAGGAGAGGAGGAGAGAAGGAGAGGAGAGGAGGACAAAAGGAGAGGAGAGGAGGACAGAAGGAGAGGAGAGGAGGCGATAGAAGGTGGAGAGAAGAGGAGAGAAGGATAGGAGAGGAGGAGAGAAGGAGAGGAGGAGAGAAGGATAGGAGAGGAGGAGAGAAGGAGAGGAGAGGAGGAGAGAAGGATAGGAGAGGAGGAGAGAAGGAGAGGAGAGGAGGAGAGGAGGAGAGAAGGAGAGAAGGACAAAAGGAGAGGAGGATATAGAAGGTGGAGAGAAGAGGAGAGAAGGATAGGAGAGGAGAAGACAAGGATAGGAGAGGAGGAGAGAAAGATAGGACCCTAACCCTAACCATTCACTGACCATTCACAAACCATTCACTAACCATTCACTAACCATTCACGAACCAGTCACTAACCAGTCACTAACCATTCACTAACCATTCACTAACCAGTCACTAACCAATCACTGCATGCCGAGCAACTGGAGAGAGTTTAGAACCCTGTGGTGTTCTGTGGGTTTGAGTCAAGCCTTTATTTCCCGCGAGAGACACAGCAACCAGTCTGTTTTCCTTTCTGTTGATGAGCTGTGTGTTCATCATTATCTCTCTCGCTGTGAGTGTGAGTGTGTGTGTTATCCAGAGATCAGCTACTTGGGTGTGTTGTAGTGTGTGTGTTATGATCCAGAGATCAGCTACTTGGGTGTGTTGTAGTGTGACTGTGTGTTATCCAGAGATCAGCTACTTGGGTGTGTTGTAGTGTGTGTGTTATGATCCAGAGATCAGCTACTTGGGTGTGTTGTAGTGTGACTGTGTGTGTTATCCAGAGATCAGCTACTTGGATGTGTTGTAGTGTGACTGTGTGTGTTATCCAGAGATCAGCTACTTGGGTGTGTTGTAGTGTGAGTGTGTGTGTTATCCAGAGATCATCTACTTGGGTGTGTTGTAGTGTGAGTGTGTGTGTTATCCAGAGATCAGCTACTTGGGTGTGTTGTAGTGTGTGTGTTATCCAGAGATCAGCTACTTGGGTGTGTTGTAGTGTGTGTGTTATCCAGAGATCAGCTACTTGGGTGTGTTGTAGTGTGTGTGTTATCCAGAGATCAGCTACTTGGGTGTGTTGTAGTGTGTGTGTTATCCAGAGATCAGCTACTTGGGTGTGTTGAGATCAGCTACTTGGGTGTGTTGTAGTGTGTGTTATCCAGTTGTAGTGTGTGTGTTATCCAGAGATCAGCTACTTGGGTGTGTTGTAGTGTGTGTGTTATCCAGAGATCAGCTACTTGGGTGTGTTGTAGTGTGTGTGTTATCCAGAGATCAGCTACTTGGGTGTGTTGTAGTGTGAGTGTGTGTTTATCCAGAGATCATCTACTTGGGTGTGTTGTAGTGTGAGTGTGTGTGTATCCAGAGATCAGCTACTTGGGTGTGTTGTAGTGTGAGTGTGTGTGTTATCCAGAGATCAGCTACTTGGGTGTGTTGTAGTGTGTGTGTTATCCAGAGATCAGCTACTTGGGTGTGTTGTAGTGTGTGTGTTATCCAGAGATCAGCTACTTGGGTGTGTTGTAGTGTGACTGTGTGTGTTATCCAGAGATCAGCTACTTGGGTGTGTTGTAGTGTGAGTGTGTGTGTTATCCAGAGATCAGCTACTTGGGTGTGTTGTAGTGTGACTGTGTGTGTTATCCAGAGATCAGCTACTTGGGTGTGTTGTAGTGTGAGTGTTATCCAGAGATCAGCTACTTGGGTGTGTTGTAGTGTGAGTGTTATCCAGAGATCAGCTACTTGGGTGTGTTGTAGTGTGAGTGTTATCCAGAGATCAGCTACTTGGGTGTGTTGTAGTGTGAGTGTTATCCAGAGATCAGCTACTTGGGTGTGTTGTAGTGTGAGTGTTATCCAGAGATCAGCTACTTGGGTGTGTTGTAGTGTGAGCAGAAACCTACACGAAGGTGTATTTTATTCAGCCAAAGATAGAATATGATCCACATTCAGAGTTTCTGGGAAAATGGTGAAGTAATGTAATAATGGCGTATTGAAGATCACGATTCATCATTTTAGACCTGCAAGGTTTCTCTTTTAGTCTCAGCTGTGCTGCTGGTTTTGCAAAATATATTTTTAAATGAAAAATGTAGAGAGAGGGAGAGGGGGAGAGGGGAGAGGGAGAGAGAGAGAGACAGAGAGAGGGAGAGAGGGAGAGGGGAGAGGGAGAGAGAGAGAGACAGAGAGAGGGAGAGAGAAAGAGAGGGAGAGAGACAGAGAGAGACAGAGAGAGAGAGAGAGAGAGAGAGAGAGAGAGAGAGAGAGAGAGAGAGAGAGAGAGAGAGAGAGAGAGAGAGAGAGAGAGAGAGAGAGAGAGAGAGAGAGAGAGAGAGAGAGAGCGAAAGAGAGACAGAGAGAGAGAGACAGAGAGACAGAGAGAGAGAGAGCCCTAGTTTAGGCCAGGGCCCTGATCCCTTTCATATCTAGTGCATAGAGCTATGATCTCTGGGCCCTGAAAGACTTTCTCCTCAATGAACCTTTACAATGGCACATCCTTTCCACCAACACCCCATGTTACGCTAATTCCCCTGGAGCGAAATAGGTGTTATTTAACACCTGTAGATTCGGTTAATGGTGTTCAAGACTAAATGAGTGACGCAAAAGGTCAACGTTCACATGCTATAGTTTGGATAGAATCTCCTCTTCAATCTCAACGTGTTACTCAATAGCAACATTGATCAAAGTTGATCCAGATTTAAATTATGTTTGGTCCTTCAGGTCTACTTTCTAAATATCAATGATACGACTGAGCTCCTCCCTTATCAACTTGTCCTGTAGTTTACTGAGCTCCTCCCATATCAACTTGTCCTGTAGTTTACTGAGCTCCTCCCATATCAACATGTCCTGTAGTTTACTGAGCTCCTCCCATATCAACATGTCCTGTAGTTTACTGAGCTCCTCCCTTATCAACATGTCCTGTAGTTTACTGAGCTCCTCCCATATCAACTTGTCCTGTAGTTTACTGAGCTCCTCCCTTATCAACTTGTCCTGTAGTTTACTGAGCTCCTCCCATATCAACTTGTCCTGTAGTTTACTGAGCTCCTCCCTTATCAACTTGTCCTGTAGTTTACTGAGCTCCTCCCATATCAACATGTCCTGTAGTTTACTGAGCTCCTCCCATATCAACTTGTCCTGTAGTTTACTGAGCTCCTCCCATATCAACTTGTCCTGTAGTTTACTGAGCTCCTCCCTTATCAACTTGTCCTGTAGTTTACTGAGCTCCTCCCATATCAACATGTCCTGTAGTTTACTGAGCTCCTCCCTTATCAACTTGTCCTGTAGTTTACTGAGCTCCTCCCATATCAACATGTCCTGTAGTTTACTGAGCTCCTCCCATATCAACATGTCCTGTAGTTTACTGAGCTCCTCCCATATCAACATGTCCTGTAGTTTACTGAGCTCCTCCCATATCAACTTGTCCTGTATTTACTGTCCTCATGTCCTGTAGTTTACTGAGCTCCTCCCATATCAACATGTCCTGTAGTTTACTGAGCTCCTCCCATATCAACTTGTCCTGTAGTTTACTGAGCTCCTCCCTTATCAACTTGTCCTGTAGTTTACTGAGCTCCTCCCTTATCAACTTGTCCTGTAGTTTACTGAGCTCCTCCCATATCAACAGGTCCTGTAGTTTACTGAGCTCCTCCCATATCAACAGGTCCTGTAGTTTACTGAGCTCCTCCCATATCAACAGGTCCAGTGTTGGAGGAGGCAGAGGGGAGAGACTCTGATGAGTGATAATGTTTAAGCTGCAAACCAACCAATTTATTATAATACCATTTTTTGAGAGCTTGGAGCGGTTTTGAATATTAATTCTGTATTTCTGTTTTAGCTATAGCTCACATTGAATTCCCCACCCTCCCAAATGGTTTCTTAAGAACACATTATATAATTGTTTATTGCAAGAAGAGAATGTCCCCTTTTTTACTTTAAATAATTCAATATATTAATGTACATTACATGACATTTTTATTATATTATATATTATTATTATATTATATATTATTATTATATTATTATGACATTATTATTATATTATATATTATTATTATATGTATACATATGGACATGACTTATCAGAGAGGCAGATGGTTTTCCTGTAAGCAACGTTGTTTCCCCCTGTAACAGATCCTGTAGGGGCTGATGTCAACATAGTTGGTTTCTTTTTATATTTCTATATTGTATGTCTATCAGTTTTCCTTTTCATAGACCTTATGAAACACACAGCAGTAGAGACCGGGAGAACCTACCAGGAGAACCTACCAGGAGAACCTACCAGGAGAACCTACCAGGAGAACCTACCAGGAGAGATCTCGAAGCCTCAGCAAAAAACTAGTGGAGACAGGACCGACCCTAGTCTTTTGGGGGCCCCAACACCTCGTAGGCAAAACATGTTCGTGGTTCCCCTCTTGGTCGGGGCCCCCCTACCTGCCTCGGTGGCCCTAAGCATCTGCTTGTGTCTCTTACTGGACGGGCAATGAGCGCCAAACAGACCAGACATGCAGGACAGAGGGTTTTGCTGGTGACCGAAGGTTTTTTTGGGGGGGGAAACGAAGGAGTGTACAAAACATGGACTGAAACAGAAACTGTCAACGGAAAAAGTGGAACGACCTTTAAGAAAAGAGTATAAAGTTAAAGAACAAACAACTTTTTTTGTACAGAGATATATTTTTATGGAAATACATTTGTAATATAAAAAAGACGAGAACTGGATTGACATATCTGTATATGTTATTATAATTTGTTTCAATATTGTAGTATAAATGCTAGTGGGAATATAAAAAAAAATCTATCTATATATATACAAAGAGGAAAATAGAAACAAAGATTTTTTGTTTTGTAAAATGTAAAAAATATTGTACATACAAGTTTCCATACATTCTATCCACATGAGACCCACCATGGCTTGTCTGCTGAACTTGTTCTTGTCTATATACGAATCATTGCCTTGTGTCCAAGATCATTCTACTTTCTTGAACTGGAAACTTATTTTTCATTTTTTTGGGGGGGGAATAAAAAAAATCAATAAAAAAATCAATTGTTCATTTACGTTGTGTAATATTGCACCGTGAAGATACCCAATGATCACAGCATTTTATGATTAGTGATTGAGTTGTAGACTAGGAAAATGTACGCATGGAGCCAACATCCACAGCATTTACTGTGATTGCGATCTCTGCAAACTTCCAGAACATTGCCTTTGGAAAAAAGGCACATTGTCGACAGTGAAATGTGTTTGTCTACAATGCGCATTTCATTGGATCCCTGTCGTCCGTCTGACTGAACACAGCAGTCCATTGATGTTAATTTGGGAATACTGTATTGCAGAGTGAAGACACAAAGTATCATAGAAGGTTGACTTTATGATTTATGTTGCTTATTGAATACAGAAGAACAATAAAGTGGTAAAATATATCATATTGTTGTGAGGTAACGTTTGTTCACGTCTGTATGAAGATATAAAAAAAACTGTTTGGAATTTTTATTCAATACAGCAGTAAACTTCTTGTATTATCCAGTCGTGAGGAACCCGGTCTCATCAACCTGAGGAACCCGGTCTCATCAACTTGAGGAACCCGGTCTCATCAACCTGAGGAACCCGGTCTCATCAACCTGAGGAACCCGGTCTCATCAACTTGAGGAACCCGGTCTCATCAACCAGAGGAACCCGGTCTCATCAACCAGAGGAACCCGGTCTCATCAACCTGAGGAACCCGGTCTCATCAACCAGAGGAACCCGGTCTCATCAACCAGAGGAACCCGGTCTCATCAACCAGAGGAACCCGGTCTCATCAACCAGAGGAACCCGGTCTCATCAACCAGAGGAACCCGGTCTCATCAACCAGAGGAACCCGGCCTCATCAACCAGAGGAACCCGGACTGTTGGTACTGTTGGTGTGTAGAGGTCACAGAGAGGTACTGTTGGTGTGTAGAGGTCACAAAGAGGTACTGTTGGTGTGTAGAGGTCACAGAGAGGTACTGTTGGTGTGTAGAGGTCACAGAGAGGTACTGTTGGTGTGTAGAGGTCACAGAGAGGTACTGTTGGTGTGTAGAGGTCACAGAGAGGTACTGTTGGTGTGTAGAGGTAACAGAGAGGTACTGTTGGTGTGTAGAGGTCACAGAGAGGTACTGTTGGTGTGTAGAGGTCACAGAGAGGTACTGTTGGTGTGTAGAGGTCACAGAGAGGTACTGTTGGTGTGTAGAGGTCACAGAGAGGTACTGTTGGTGTGTAGAGGTCACAGAGAGGTACTGTTGGTGTGTAGAGGTCACAGAGAGGTACTGTTGGTGTGTAGAGGTCGCAGAGAGGTACTGTTGGTGTGTAGAGGTAACAGAGAGGTACTGTTGGTGTGTAGAGGTAACAGAGAGGTACTGTTGGTGTGTAGAGGTAACAGAGAGGTACTGTTGGTGTGTAGAGGTCACAGAGAGGTACTGTTGGTGTGTAGAGGTCACAGAGAGGTACTGTTGGTGTGTAGAGGTCACAGAGAGGTACTGTTGGTGTGTAGAGGTCACAGAGAGGTACTGTTGGTGTGTAGAGGTCACAGAGAGGTACTGTTGGTGTGTAGAGGTTACAGAGAGGTACTGTTGGTGTGTAGAGGTCACAGAGAGGTCTATTGGTGTGTAGAGGTTACAGAGAGGTACTGTTGGTGTGTAGAGGTTACAGAGAGGTACTGTTGGTGTGTAGAGGTCAAATTCTCGAGCTTGGTTGAATATTCTCTAGCAAGGTTGAATATTCTCTAGCTAGGTTGAATATTCTCTAGCTAGGTGTAATATTATCGAGCTATGTTTAATATTCTCTAGCAAGGTTGAATATTCTCTAGCTAGGTGTAATATTAGCGATCTAGGTTTAATATTCTCTAGCTAGGTTGAATATTCTCTAGCGAGGTTTAATATTCTTTATCTATAATAAATGTTTTATCGTAATGAAAACAGACAAAAATCCATTAAATTAAATGATAATTGATTATACATGATAACCACATGTATACAATATATCTAAGAAAGAACAATGTTATTGTGAACTGGTTACTCAATCCACTTAAGTTAGAATTCCATTCTACCACCAGCTGCCCCAACACAACACAACAACAACACAACAATATACAATAAAGAGAGTGTGTGTGTGTGTGTGTGTGTGTGTGTGTGTGTGTGTGTGTGTGTGTGTGTGTGTGTGTGTGTGTGTGTGTGTGTGTGTGTGTGTGTGTGTGTGTGTGCGAGTGTGTGCGTGTGTGTGCGTGTGTGTGTGTGCGTGCGTGTGTGTGACTGAAGAAGGGTCTCCTTTACCTTTTTGAGTGCCACCACTTGCTAACGGTCTAAAATGTTACTTCTGGGACACCAGTTACCACGGCAACCTCCCACCAGCCACTGTGGCAGGTACAGTTGAAAAATCTACCAATCTGATTTGTTTTTGTTTTACTAAAAATGACACCAAAAAAAACAGATCTTTCTAACAATTCTAAAACAATAAATGTTTTACTAGTAAGAAGTAATGTGGTGTATTGTTTAATAAAAAAATAAAAACAATTGTGACCTGAGCCTTTCACCCAAATATGACATCGGAAACAAAAAACTGTCACCTGCCCCTTTATGGGTGGGAGGTTGCCGTGGTAATACAACTGGAGTCATGATACTGAGAGTCTGACTAGTCTCTTCCCTAGCAGTGTAAAAATGTAAACATTTGAAAAACAACCTAGCTTGTGAACAAAACCCCCTGAATAGCCAAGAACAATTTTCTCACTTCATTAGAATTCCGTTTCGAGTCAATTAAACAAACTTTTTTATGCCTGTGTGCAGCGCTTCTATTAATAAATCTGTCTCTCATACATTTTACAGATTCAGGTCAGGGAGATACAAGCATATTCTCTAGAATACCATAGTTGCCACACATAGCCTACTGACAACGCAAATGCCAAAGCATCTCCCGGCACAGGAAACCTCAGCTACGAGCCGACGGGCCTTAGACAGGCTGGGAGAGAGTCAAATGTACATTCTAATAGGCCTATTTGCCTGACATTGGAGCAATATTCTAATATTATATATATATTCATATCCTAAATAATGGCATATGCGATGCCTAGCCAGCCATATCATTGCTTGAAACCTGGATGGTTTACATCTATTTTTATCCAGAACACTGCAGCCCACCTGGTTCACGTTCTCTCGTGTCAAATCAAATGATATTGGTCACATACGTGTTTAGCAGATGTTATTGCGGGTGAAGCGAAATGCTTGTAAAACGTCACCCCGCTCCTCCACACACTCCGCTGGCTTCCAATCAGAGCTCACATCCACTACAAGACCACGGTGTTTACCTATGGAGGAACAGCCCCTCCCTAACTTCAGGCTACGATCAAACCCTAAACCATCTATTGGCCCTCCCACTCCCAGTGGAGGAACAGCCCCTCCCTAACTTCAGGCTACGATCAAACCCTAAACCATCTATTGGCCCTCCCACTCCCAGTGGGGAACAGCCCCTCCCTAACTTCAGGCTACGATCAAACCCTAAACCATCTATTGGCCCTCCCACTCCCAGTGGAGGAACAGCCCCTCCCTAACTTCAGGCTACGATCAAACCCTAAACCATCTATTGGCCCTCCCACTCCCAGTGGGGAACAGCCCCTCCCTAACTTCAGGCTATGATCAAACCCTAAACCATCTATTGGCCCTCCCACTCCCAGTGGAGGAACAGCCCCTCCCTAACTTCAGGCTACGATCAAACCCTAAACCATCTATTGGCCCTCCCACTCCCAGTGGAGGAACAGCCCCTCCCTAACTTCAGGCTACGATCAAACCCTAAACCATCTATTGGCCCTCCCACTCCCAGTGGAGGAACAGCCCCTCCCTAACTTCAGGCTATGATCAAACCCTAAACCATCTATTGGCCCTCCCACTCCCAGTGGAGGAACAGCCCCTCCCTAACTTCAGGCTACGATCAAACCCTAAACCATCTATTGGCCCTCCCACTCCTAGTGGAGGAACAGCCCCTCCCTAACTTCAGGCTACGATCAAACCCTAAACCATCTATTGGCCCTCCCACTCCTAGTGGAGGAACAGCCCCTCCCTAACTTCAGGCTATGATCAAACCCTAAACCATCTATTGGCCCTCCCACTCCCAGTGGAGGAACAGCCCCTCCCTAACTTCAGGCTATGATCAAACCCTAAACCATCTATTGGCCCTCCCACTCCCAGTGGAGGAACAGCCCCTCCCTAACTAAAGGCTATGATCAAACCCTAAACCATCTATTGGCCCTCCCACTCCCAGTGGAGGAACAGCCCCTCCCTAACTTCAGGCTATGATCAAACCCTAAACCATCTATTGGCCCTCCCACTCCCAGTGGAGGAACAGCCCCTCCCTAACTAAAGGCTATGATCAAACCCTAAACCATCTATTGGCCCTCCCACTCCCAGTGGAGGAACAGCCCCTCCCTAACTTCAGGCTATGATCAAACCCTAAACCATCTATTGGCCCTCCCACTCCCAGTGGAGGAACAGCCCCTCCCTAACTTCAGGCTACGATCAAACCCTAAACCATCTATTGGCCCTCCCACTCCCAGTGGAGGAACAGCCCCTCCCTAACTTCAGGCTATGATCAAACCCTAAACCATCTATTGGCCCTCCCACTCCCAGTGGAGGAACAGCCCCTCCCTAACTTCAGGCTACGATCAAACCCTAAACCATCTATTGGCCCTCCCACTCCCAGTGGAGGAACAGCCCCTCCCTAACTTCAGGCTACGATCAAACCCTAAACCATCTATTGGCCCTCCCACTCCCAGTGGAGGAACAGCCCCTCCCTAACTTCAGGCTATGATCAAACCCTAAACCATCTATTGGCCCTCCCACTCCCAGTGGAGGAACAGCCCCTCGCTAACTTCAGGCTATGATCAAACCCTAAACCATCTATTGGCCCTCCCACTCCCAGTGGAGGAACAGCCCCTCCCTAACTTCAGGCTATGATCAAACCCTAAACCATCTATTGGCCCTCCCACTCCTAGTGGAGGAACAGCCCCTCCCTAACTTCAGGCTATGATCAAACCCTAAACCATCTATTGGCCCTCCCACTCCTAGTGGAGGAACAGCCCCTCCCTAACTTCAGGCTACGATCAAACCCTAAACCATCTATTGGCCCTCCCACTCCTAGTGGAGGAACAGCCCCTCCCTAACTTCAGGCTATGATCAAACCCTAAACCATCTATTGGCCCTCCCACTCCCAGTGGAGGAACAGCCCCTCCCTAACTTCAGGCACTGATTTGACTATTAGCAGAGATTAGAGGTGCGTTCAAGATGATTGGACGAGAGATAAGAGGAGCGTTCAAGATGATTGGACGAGAGATTAGAGGAGCGTTCAAGATGATTGGACGAGAGATAAGAGGAGCTTTCAAGATGATTGGACGAGAGATTAGAGGAGCTTTCAAGATGATTGGACGAGAGATAAGAGGAGCTTTCAAGATGATTGGACGAGAGATTAGAGGAGCGTTCAAGATGATTGGACGAGAGATTAGAGGAGCATTGAAGACTAATGAGCTCTTACGATTCTCAATTTCAAATCGTGACCCTCCTGACCCCTGATACTCTGTGATCTGTGTAATGCTTTCTGACGTCCTCATGAGTCAAATCGACGACGGTCTGAAAGTTCGAAGACATTTTAAGATTAGTCAGAAACGGATTACCCATGAGCACAGTGGTATAATTTCCATTTATAATGTTCTACATTAGTTTAAACATTCACTATGAATTGATGAATGTTTGAATTATTGTCAAATTAACTTTTTTTTTATGATAAATGCGATGTCGGCCATGACCTTCAAAACCTTCTGCTGGGAGCCGTGGTTGTCCAAAATGTAATTATATTCTAGTAAATAGTAAAACATGGGAGGGATGGAGGGATGTAGGGAAAGCGAGAAAAAGAAAGAAAGAGAGAGAGAGAAAGACCCTCCAAATCCCCCCAAGTGTCAAGGCCTTGGGCTGAGCTAATATGGTGTGAAATCATCCCTTTGCTCTTCCTCCGGGCTCTGGAGCCTCGGTGTAAACCAGTGATGGAGGGATTGACAAAGCAGAGAGAGAGAGGAGCATTATATTATTATATTTATATATATGATATTATGTATTTGCTCTGACAGTGGATTGGGTCAGCGGGAGGCCTGCTTACTTCCGTCGGAGCGGTCGATAGAGTGTTGGAGGAAATCTGAGCTGTAGACATTATTATCTGAGGAAAGAACCTTCTCTTGCCTGGCTCTCTGTCATCACTTCCTGCCTGGCTCTCTGTCATCACTTCCTGCCTGGCTCTCTGTCATCACTTCCTGCCTGGCTCTCTGTCATCACTTCCTGCCTGGCTCTCTGTCATCACTTCCTGCCTGGCTCTCTGTCATCACTTCCTGCCTGGCTCTCTGTCATCACTTCCTGCCTGGCTCTCTGTCATCACTTCCTGCCTGGCTCTCTGTCATCACTTCCTGCCTGGCTCTCTGTCATCACTTCCTGCCTGGCTCTCTGTCATCACTTCCTGCCTGGCTCTCTGTCATCACTTCCTGACAACATGGAGACCTGAATCAACACCAAGCTAGGAGTAACCCTTTGCAGAACTAATTTGTTTCTTTAGATTTAAGACTTTAACTATACTTAAATTTGTTAACTGCATTAAAGTGTATTTTTCCAGTGAGTCTAAAGACTTTGTGAAGGAGAGAGAGACAGAGAGAGAGTGAAGGAGAGAGAGAGACCATTGACTGTCTGCTAATGAAAGACAGTTTCCTATTAAACAAAGAATTAGAACCCATCCCAGGTAGAAAAAGCAACGCTGAGTCACCAATTAGCTGCTTACAATCTCATCACAACATATTGAGGCATGATGAGACAATATGCTGATTCTTCCCCATTAGTTACTGTCTCATCATGCCTCAATATGCTGATTCTTCCCCATTAGTTACTGTCTCATCATGCCTCAGCATATTGAGGCATGATGAGACAGTAACTAATGGGGAAGAATCAGCATATTGAGGCATGATGAGACAGTAACTAATGGGGAAGAATCAGCATATTGAGGCATGATGAGACAGTAACTAATGGGGAAGAATCAGCATATTGAGGCATGATGAGACAGTAACTAATGGGGAAGAATCAGCATATTGAGGCATGATGAGACAGTAACTAATGGGGAAGAATCAGCATATTGAGGCATGATGAGACAGTAACTAATGGGGATGAGTCAGCATATTGAGGCATGATGAGACAGTAACTAATGGGGAAGAATCAGCATATTGAGGCATGATGAGACAGTAACTAATGGGGAAGAATCAGCATATTGAGGCATGATGAGACAGTAACTAATGGGGAAGAATCAGCATATTGAGGCATGATGAGACAGTAACTAATGGGGAAGAATCAGCATATTGAGGCATGATGAGACAGTAACTAATGGGGATGAGTCAGCATATTGAGGCATGATGAGACAGTAACTAATGGGGAAGAATCAGCATATTGAGGCATGATGAGACAGTAACTAATGGGGATGAGTCAGCATATTGAGGCATGATGAGACAGTAACTAATGGGGAAGAATCAGCATATTGAGGCATGATGAGACAGTAACTAATGGGGAAGAATCAGCATATTGAGGCATGATGAGACAGTAACTAATGGGGAAGAATCAGCATATTGAGGCATGATGAGACAGTAACTAATGGGGAAGAATCAGCATATTGAGGCATGATGAGACAGTAACTAATGGGGATGAGTCAGCATATTGAGGCATGATGAGACAGTAACTAATGGGGATGAGTCAGCATATTGAGGCATGATGAGACAGTAACTAATGGGGATGAGTCAGCATATTGAGGCATGATGAGACAGTAACTAATGGGGATGAGTCAGCATATTGAGGCATGATGAGACAGTAACTAATGGGGATGAGTCAGCATATTGAGGCATGATGAGACAGTAACTAATGGGGATGAGTCAGCATATTGAGGCATGATGAGACAGTAACTAACGGGGAAGAATCAGCATATTGAGGCATGATGAGACAGTAACTAATGGGGAAGAATCAGCATATTGAGGCATGATGAGACAGTAACTAATGGGGAAGAATCAGCATATTGAGGCATGATGAGACAGTAACTAATGGGAAGAATCAGCATATTGAGGCATGATGAGACAGTAACTAATGGGGATGAGTCAGCATATTGAGGCATGATGAGACAGTAACTAATGGGGAAGAATCAGCATATTGAGGCATGATGAGACAGTAACTAATGGGGAAGAATCAGCATATTGAGGCATGATGAGACAGTAACTAATGGGGAAGAATCAGCATATTGAGGCATGATGAGACAGTAACTAATGGGGAAGAATCAGCATATTGAGGCATGATGAGACAGTAACTAATGGGGATGAGTCAGCATATTGAGGCATGATGAGACAGTAACTAATGGGGATGAGTCAGCATATTGAGGCATGATGAGACAGTAACTAATGGGGATGAGTCAGCATATTGAGGCATGATGAGACAGTAACTAATGGGGATGAGTCAGCATATTGAGGCATGATGAGACAGTAACTAATGGGGATGAGTCAGCATATTGAGGCATGATGAGACAGTAACTAATGGGGATGAGTCAGCATATTGAGGCATGATGAGACAGTAACTAATGGGGATGAGTCAGCATATTGAGGCATGATGAGACAGTAACTAATGGGGATGAGTCAGCATATTGAGGCATGATGAGACAGTTACTAATGGGGAAGAATCAGCATATTGAGGCATGATGAGACAGTAACTAACGGGAAGAATCAGCATATTGAGGCATGATGAGACAGTAACTAATGGGGATGAGTCAGCATATTGAGGCATGATGAGACAGTAACTAATGGGGAAGAATCAGCATATTGAGGCATGATGAGACAGTAACTAATGGGGATGAGTCAGCATATTGAGGCATGATGAGACAGTAACTAATGGGGAAGAATCAGCATATTGAGGCATGATGAGACAGTAACTAATGGGGAAGAATCAGCATATTGAGGCATGATGAGACAGTAACTAATGGGGATGAGTCAGCATATTGAGGCATGATGAGACAGTAACTAATGGGGATGAGTCAGCATATTGAGGCATGATGAGACAGTAACTAATGGGGATGAGTCAGCATATTGAGGCATGATGAGACAGTAACTAATGGGGATGAGTCAGCATATTGAGGCATGATGAGACAGTAACTAATGGGGATGAGTCAGCATATTGAGGCATGATGAGACAGTAACTAATGGGGATGAGTCAGCATATTGAGGCATGATGAGACAGTAACTAATGGGGATGAGTCAGCATATTGAGGCATGATGAGACAGTAACTAATGGGGAAGAATCAGCATATTGAGGCATGATGAGACAGTAACTAACGGGGAAGAATCAGCATATTGAGGCATGATGAGACAGTAACTAATGGGGATGAGTCAGCATATTGAGGCATGATGAGACAGTAACTAACGGGGAAGAATCAGCATATTGAGGCATGATGAGACAGTAACTAATGGGGATGAGTCAGCATATTGAGGCATGATGAGACAGTAACTAATGGGGAAGAATCAGCATATTGAGGCATGATGAGACTAGTTCCGACCGTGCAGTAATACCTAACATGTATATATATATATATACTTATACCTAACACACAAATCTAAGTAAAGGAATAAGAATGTATACACATGCTATAAATATGTGGATGAGCAAAGACAGAGCGGCATAGGCCCGATGCAATAGATGGTATAAAATACAGTATATATATCTGAGATGAGAAATGCAAGATACGTAGACATCATTCATGTGGCATCTTTCCAGTGACTGGTGATCCATTTATTAAAGTGGCCAATTATTTCAAGTCTGTAGCCTCTCTATGTTAGTGGTGGCTGTTTAACAGTTTTGATTGCCTTGAGATAGAAGCTGTTTTTCAGTCTCTCGGTCCCAGCTTTGATGCACCTGTACTGACCTCGCCTTCTGGATGGTAGCGGGGTGAATAGGCCGTGGCTCGGGTGGTTGTTGTCCTTGATGATCCTTGATGATCTTTTTGGCCTTCCTGTGACATCGGGTGCTGTAAGTGTCCTGGAGGGCAGGTAGTTTTCCCCCCAGTGATGTGTTGGGCAGACAGCACTACCCTCTGGAGAGCCCTGCAGTTCTGGGTGGTGCTGTTGCCGTACCAGGCGGTGATACAGCCCGATAGGATGCTTGTGCATCTGTAAAGGTTTGTGAGGGTTTTAGGTGACAAGCCAAATTTTGTTGAACCTTCTTCCACCCTCTCTGTCTGTGGACCATTTCAGTTTGTCCGCGATGAAGAACTTAAAATGATCCACCTGCTCCACTCACAGTGGGTGGGCTCCTGTTCCCCTATCCAACACACACAAACACAGGTTGGGTTGAAAGGATATGAAGCCGAGTCACAGTGCCAAAGCCCCAGCATGCTCTTCTCCCGTGACATCAAAGACTCCGTGACCACCCTTTGCTCAACCATTCTGGCAAGGCTACCGCTTCGCTCCGGTTCCCATCACTTCACCACCAAATTGGAAAAATAGTTCCGGAATCTGGAAATAACATACTGAGTAACCATGGTGACGGTAGAAATCAACCTTCCTCTTCCTGCCTGTGATGGGATTGGACCCCTTTAATACACCGAGCCAGTGTTTACTGCTTACTGCCAGGCTTGGCACCATGCTTGGTGCTCTGTCTGCGTTGCAGATGGCACCCTATTCCATAGGGCTCTGGTCAAAAGTAGTGCACTACATAGGGAATAGGGCTCTGGTCAAAAGTAATGCACTATGGTAACACAACACCAATATAATATGATGGAGGTAACACAACACAACACCAATATAATATGATAGAGGTAACACAACACAACACCAATATAATATGATAGAGGTAACACAACACAACACCAATATAATATGATGGAGGTAACACAACACCAATATAATATGATAGAGGTAACACAACACAACACCAATATAATATGATAGAGGTAACACAACACAACACCAATATAATATGATAGAGGTAACACAACACAACACCAATATAATATGATAGAGGTAACACAACACAACACCAATATAATATGATAGAGGTAACACAACACAACACACAATATAATATGATAGAGGTAACACAACACAACACCAATATAATATGATAGAGGTAACACAACACAACACCAATATAATATGATAGAGGTAACATAACACCAATATAATATGATAGAGGTAACACAACACCAATATAATATGATAGAGGTAACACAACACAACACCAATATAATATGATAGAGGTAACACAACACAACACCAATATAATATGATAGAGGTAACACAACACCAAATATAATATGATGGAGGTAACACAACACAACACCAATATAATATGATAGAGGTAACACAACACCAATATAATATGATAGAGGTAACACAACACAACACCAATATAATATGATAGAGGTAACACAACACAAATATAATATGATAGAGGTAACACAACACCAATATAATATGATAGAGGTAACACAACACAACACCAATATAATATGATAGAGGTAACACAACACAACACCAATATAATATGATAGAACACAACACAACACCAATATAATATGATAGAGGTAACACAACACCAATATAATATGATAGAGGTAACACAACACAACAAATATAATATGATAGAGGTAACACAACACAACACCAATAATATGATGGAGGTAACACAACACCAATATAATATGATAGAGGTAACACAACACAACACCAATATAATATGATAGAGGTAACACAACACAACACCAATATAATATGATAGAGGTAACACAACACCAATATAATATGATAGAGGTAACACAACACAACACCAATATAATATGATAGAGGTAACACAACACAACACCAATATAATATGATAGAGGTAACACAACACCAATATAATATGATAGAGGTAACACCAATATAATATGATAGAGGTAACACAACACAACACCAATATAATATGATAGAGGTAACACAACACAACACCAATATAATATGATAGAGGTAACACAACACAACACCAATATAATATGATAGAGGTAACACAACACAACACCAATATAATATGATAGAGATAGTAACACAACACACCAATATAATATGATAGAGGTAACACAACAATATAATATGATAGAGGTAACACAACACAACACCAATATAATATGATAGAGGTAACACAACACCACCAATATAATATGATAGAGGTAACACAACACAACACCAATATAATATGATAGAGGTAACACAACACAACACCAATATAATATGATAGAGGTAACACAACACCAATATAATATGATAGAGGTAACACAACACAACACCAATATAATATGATAGAGGTAACACAACACAACACCAATATAATATGATAGAGGTAACACAACACAAATATAATATGATAGAGGTAACACCAATATAATATGATAGAGGTAACACAACACAACACCAATATAATATGATAGAGGTAACACAACACAATATAATATGATAGAGGTACCAATATAATATGATAACACAACACCAATATAATATGATGGAGGTAACACAACACAACAAATATAATATGATGGAGGTAACACAACACAACACCAATATAATATGATAGATAACACAACACCAATATAATATGATAGAGGTAACACAACACAACACCAATATAATATGATAGAGGTAACACAACACAACAAATATAATATGATAGAGGTAACACAACACAACACCAATATAATATGATAGAGGTAACACAACACAACACCAATATAATATGATAGAGGTAACACACAACACCAATATAATATGATAGAGGTAACACAACACAACACCAATATAATATGATAGAGGTAACACAACACCAATATAATATGATAGAGGTAACACAACACAACACCAATATAATATGATAGAGGTAACACAACACCAATATAATATGATAGAGGTAACACACCAATATAATATGATAGAGGTAACACAACACAACACAATATAATATGATAGAGGTAACACAACACAACACCAATATAATATGATAGAGGTAACACAACACAACACCAATATAATATGATAGAGGTAACACAACACAACACCAATATAATATGATGGAGGTAACACAACACAACACCAATATAATATGATAGAGGTAACACAACACAACACCAATATAATATGATAGAGGTAACACAACACAACACCAATATAATATGATAGAGGTAACACAACACAACACAACAATATAATATGATGGAGGTAAATATGATAGAGGTAACACAACACCAATATAATATGATAGAGGTAACACAACACAACACCAATATAATATGATATAACACAACACAACACCAATATAATATGATAGAGGTAACACAACACAACACCAATATAATATGATAGAGGTAACACAACACAACACCAATATAATATGATAGAGGTAACACACAACACCAATATAATATGATAGAGGTAACACAACACCAATATAATATGATAGAGGTAACACAACACAACACCAATATAATATGATAGAGGTAACACAACACCAATATAATATGATAGAGGTAACACAACACCAATATAATATGATAGAGGTAACACAACACAACACCAATATAATATGATAGAGGTAACACAACACAACACCAATATAATATGATAGAGGTAACACAACACCAATATAATATGATAGAGGTAACACAACACAACACCAATATAATATGATAGAGGTAACACAACACAACACCAATATAATATGATAGAGGTAACACAACACAACACCAATATAATATGATAGAGGTAACACAACACCAATATAATATGATAGAGGTAACACAACACCAATATAATATGATGGAGGTAACACAACACCAATATAATATGATAGAGGTAACACAACACCAATATAATATGATAGAGGTAACACAACACCAATATAATATGATAGAGGTAACACCAATATAATATGATAGAGGTAACACAACACAACACCAATATAATATGATAGAGGATAGAGGTAACACAACACAACACCAATATAATATGATGGAGGTAACACAACAAATATAATATGATAGAGGTAACACAACACAACACCAATATAATATGATGGAGGTAACACAACACCACACCAATATAATATGATAGAGGTAACACAACACAACACCAATATAATATGATAGAGGTAACACAACACCACCAATATAATATGATAGAGGTAACACAACACAACACCAATATAATATGATAGAGGTAACACAACACAACACCAATAATATGATATGATATAATATGATAGGTAACACAACACAACACCAATATAATATGATAGAGGTAACACAACACACACAATATAATATGATAGAGGTAACACAACACAACACCAATATAATATGATAGAGGTAACACAACACAACACCATATAATATGATAGAGGTAACAAACACAACACCAATATAATATGATAGAGGTAACACAACACAATACCAATATAATATGATGGGTAACACAACACCAATATAATATGATAGAGGTAACACAACACAACACCAATATAATATGATAGAGGTAACACAACACAACACCAATATAATATGATAGAGGTAACACAACACAACACCAATATAATATGATAGAGGTAACACAACACAACACCAATATAATATGATAGAGGTAACACAACACAAATATAATATGATGGAGGTAACACCAATATAATATGATAGAGGTAACACAACACAACACCAATATAATATGATAGAGGTAACACAACACAACACCAATATAATATGATAGAGGTAACACAACACCAATATAATATGATAGAGGTAACACAACACAACACCAATATAATATGATAGAGGTAACACAACACCAATATAATATGATAGAGGTAACACAACACCAATATAATATGATAGAGGTAACACAACACCAATATAATATGATAGAGGTAACACAACACAACACCAATATAATATGATAGAGGTAACACAACACAACACCAATATAATATGATAGAGGTAACACAACACCAATATAATATGATAGAGGTAACACAACACAACACCAATATAATATGATAGAGGTAACACAACACCAAATATAATATGATAGAGGTAACACAAACAACACAATATAATATGATAGAGGTAACACAACACAACACCAATATAATATGATAGAGGTAACACAACATGATAGAGGTAACACAATATAATATGATAGAGGTAACACAACACAACACCAATATAATATGATAGAGGTAACACAACACAACACCAATATAATATGATAGAGGTAACACAACACAACACCAATATAATATGATAGAGGTAACACAACACCAATATAATATGATAGAGGTAACACAACACAACACCAATATAATATGATAGAGGTAACACAACACAACACAACAATATAATATGATAGAGGTAACACAACACAACACCAATATAATATGATAGAGGTAACACAACACAACACCAAATATAATATGATAGAGGTAACACAACACAACACCAATATAATATGATAGAGGTAACACAACACAACAAATATAATATGATGAGAGTAACACAACACAAATATAATATGATAGAGGTAACACCAATATAATATGATAGAGGTAACACAACACAACACCAATATAATATGATAACACAACACCAATATAATATGATAGAGGTAACACAACACAACACCAATATAATATGATAGAGGTAACACAACACAACACCAATATAATATGATAGAGGTAACACAACACAACACCAATATAATATGATAGAGGTAACACAACACAACACCAATATAATATGATGGGTAACACAACACAACAATATAATATGATAGAGGTAACACAACACAACACCAATATAATATGATAGAGGTAACACAACACAACACCAATATAATATGATGGAGGTAACACAACACAACACCAATATAATATGATAGAGGTAACACAACAACACCAATATAATATGATAGAGGTAACACAACACAACACCAATATAATATGATGGAGGTAACACAACACAACACCAATATAATATGATAGAGGTAACACAACACCAATATAATATGATAGAGGTAACACAACACAACACCAATATAATATGATAGAGGTAACACAACACAACACCAATATAATATGATAGAGGTAACACAACACAACACCAATATAATATGATAGAGGTAACACAACACAACACCAATATAATATGATAGAGGTAACACAACACAACACCAATATAATATGATAGAGGTAACACAACACAACACCAATATAATATGATAGAGGTAACACAACACAACACCAATATAATATGATAGAGGTAACACAACACAACACCAATATAATATGATAGAGGTAACACAACACAACACCAATATAATATGATAGAGGTAACACAACACAACACCAATATAATATGATAGAGGTAACACAACACAACACACAACACCAATATAATATGATAGAGGTAACACAACAACACAACACCAATATAATATGATAGAGGTAACACAACACAACACCATATAATATGATAGAGGTAACACAACACAACACAACACCAATATAATATGATAGAGGTAACACAACACAACACAACACCAATATAATATGATAGAGGTAACACAACACAACACAACAATATAATATGATAGAGGTAACACAACACAACAATATAATATGATGGAGGTAACACAACACCAATATAATATGATAGAGGTAACACAACACAACACCAATATAATATGATAGAGGTAACACAACACAACACCAATATAATATGATGGAGGTAAACACCAATATAATATGATAGAGGTAACACAACACCAATATAATATGATAGAGGTAACACAACACAACACCAATATAATATGATAGAGGTAACACAACACAACACCAATATAATATGATGGAGGTAACACAACACCAATATAATATGATAGAGGTAACACAACACCACACCAATATAATATGATAGAGGTAACACAACACCAATATAATATGATAGAGGTAACACAACACAACACCAATATAATATGATGGAGGTAACACAACACAACACCAATATAATATGATAGAGGTAACACAACACAACACCAATATAATATGATAGAGGTAACACAACACCAATATAATATGATGGAGGTAACACAACACCAATATAATATGATAGAGGTAACACAACACAACACCAATATAATATGATAGAGGTAACACAACACCAATATAATATGATAGAGGTAACACAACACAACACCAATATAATATGATAGAGGTAACACAACACAACACCAATATAATATGATAGAGGTAACACAACACCAATATAATATGATAGAGGTAACACAACACAACACCAATATAATATGATGGAGGTAACACAACACAACACCAATATAATATGATAGAGGTAACACAACACAACACCAATATAATATGATGGAGGTAACACAACACAACACCAATATAATATGATAGAGGTAACACAACACAACACCAATATAATATGATAGAGGTAACACAACACAACACCAATATAATATGATAGAGGTAACACAACACAACACCAATATAATATGATAGAGGTAACACAACACAACACCAATATAATATGATAGAGGTAACACAACACCAATATAATATGATAGAGGTAACACAACACCAATATAATATGATAGAGGTAACACAACACCAATATAATATGATAGAGGTAACACAACACAACACCAATATAATATGATGGAGGTAACACAACACAACACCAATATAATATGATAGAGGTAACACAACACAACACCAATATAATATGATAGAGGTAACACAACACAACACCAATATAATATGATAGAGGTAACACAACACCACACCAATATAATATGATAGAGGTAACACAACACCAATATAATATGATAGAGGTAACACAACACAACACCAATATAATATGATAGAGGTAACACAACACAACACCAATATAATATGATAGAGGTAACACAACACCAATATAATATGATGGAGGTAACACAACACAACACCAATATAATATGATAGAGGTAACACAACACAACACCAATATAATATGATAGAGGTAACACAACACAACACCAATATAATATGATAGAGGTAACACAACACAACACCAATATAATATGATAGAGGTAACACAACACAACACCAATATAATATGATAGAGGTAACACAACACCAATATAATATGATGGAGGTAACACAACACAACACCAATATAATATGATAGAGGTAACAACACCAATATAATATGATAGATGTAACACAACACAACAACAATATAATATGATAGAGGTAACACAACACAACACCAATATAATATGATGGAGGTAACACAACACAACACCATCCCCTATACAGTGTTATATTAACCAGACCATCCCCTGGTACAGTGCTATATTAACCAGACCATCCCCTGGTACAGTGTTATATTAACCAGACCATCCCCAATATAATAGTGTTATATTAACACAGACCATCCCCAATGACACAGTGTTATATTAACCAGACCATCCCCTGACACAGTGCTATATTAACCAGACCATCCCCTGGTACAGTGTTATATTAACCAGACCATCCCCTGGTACAGTGTTATATTAACCAGACCATCCCCTGACACAGTGCTATATTAACCAGACCATCCCCTGGTACAGTGTTATATTAACCAGACCATCCCCTGGTACAGTGTTATATTAACCAGACCATCCCCTGACACAGTGTTATATTAACCAGACCATCCCCTGACACAGTGTTATATTAACCAGACCATCCCCTGGTACAGTGCTATATTAACCAGACCATCCCCTGGTACAGTGTTATATTAACCAGACCATCCCCTGGTACAGTGCTATATTAACCAGACCATCCCCTGGTACAGTGTTATATTAACCAGACCATCCCCTGGTACAGTGTTATATTAACCAGACCATCCCCTGGTACAGTGTTATATTAACCAGACCATCCCCTGGTACAGTGCTATATTAACCAGACCATCCCCTGGTACAGTGCTATATTAACCAGACCATCCCCTGGTACAGTGTTATATTAACCAGACCATCCCCTGACACAGTGCTATATTAACCAGACCATCCCCTGGTACAGTGCTATATTAACCAGACCATCCCCTGACACAGTGTTATATTAACCAGACCATCCCCTGGTACAGTGCTATATTAACCAGACCATCCCCTGGTACAGTGCTATATTAACCAGACCATCCCCTGGTACAGTGTTATATTAACCAGACCATCCCCTGACACAGTGTTATATTAACCAGACCATCCCCTGGTACAGTGCTATATTAACCAGACCATCCCCTGACACAGTGCTATATTAACCAGACCATCCCCTGGTACAGTGCTATATTAACCAGACCATCCCTGGTACAGTGTTATATTAACCAGACCATCCCCTGACACAGTGTTATATTAACCAGACCATCCCCTGGTACAGTGCTATATTAACCAGACCATCCCCTGGTACAGTGCTATATTAACCAGACCATCCCCTGGTACAGTGCTATATTAACCAGACCATCCCCTGGTACAGTGCTATATTAACCAGACCATCCCCTGGTACAGTGCTATATTAACCAGACCATCCCCTGGTACAGTGCTATATTAACCAGACCATCCCCTGGCACAGTGCTATATTAACCAGACCATCCCCTGACACAGTGCTATATTAACCAGACCACCCCCTGGCATGGCACAGTGCTATATTAACCAGACCATCACCTGGCACAGTGCTATATTAACCAGACCATCCCCTGGTACAGTGCTATATTAACCAGACCATCCCCTGGTACAGTGCTATATTAACCAGACCATCCCCTGGTACAGTGCTATATTAACCAGACCATCCCCTGGTACAGTGCTATATTAACCAGACCATCCCCTGGTACAGTGCTATATTAACCAGACCATCCCCTGGTACAGTGCTATATTAACCAGACCATCCCCTGGCACAGTGTTATATTAACCAGACCATCCCCTGGTACAGTGCTATATTAACCAGACCATCCCCTGGTACAGTGCTATATTAACCAGACCATCCCCTGGTACAGTGCTATATTAACCAGACCATCCCCTGGTACAGTGCTATATTAACCAGACCATCCCCTGGTACAGTGCTATATTAACCAGACCATCCCCTGGTACAGTGTTATATTAACCAGACCATCCCCTGGTACAGTGCTATATTAACCAGACCATCCCCTGGTACAGTGTTATATTAACCAGACCATCCCCTGGTACAGTGCTATATTAACCAGACCATCCCCTGGTACAGTGCTATATTAACCATCCCCTGGCACAGTGCTATATTAACCAGACCATCCCCTGGCATGGCACAGTGTTATATTAACCAGACCATCCCCTGGCACAGTGCTATATTAACCAGACCATCCCCTGGTACAGTGCTATATTAACCAGACCATCCCCTGGCACAGTGCTATATTAACCAGACCATCCCCTGGTACAGTGCTATATTAACCAGACCATCCCCTGGCACAGTGCTATATTAACCAGACCATCCCCTGGTACAGTGCTATATTAACCAGACCATCCCCTGGCACAGTGCTATATTAACCAGACCATCCCCTGGTACAGTGCTATATTAACCAGACCATCCCTGGCACAGTGCTATATTAACCAGACCATCCCCTGGTACAGTGCTATATTAACCAGACCATCCCCTGGCACAGTGCTATATTAACCAGACCATCCCCTGACACAGTGCTATATTAACCAGACCATCCCCTGGTACAGTGCTATATTAACCAGACCATCCCCTGGTACAGTGTTATATTAACCAGACCATCCCCTGGCACAGTGCTATATTAACCAGACCATCCCCTGGCACAGTGCTATATTAACCAGACCATCCCCTGACACAGTGTTATATTAACCAGACCATCCCCTGGCACAGTGCTATATTAACCAGACCATCCCCTGGCACAGTGTTATATTAACCAGACCATCCCCTGGTACAGTGCTATATTAACCAGACCATCCCCTGGTACAGTGCTATATTAACCAGACCATCCCCTGGTACAGTGTTATATTAACCAGACCATCCCCTGGTACAGTGCTATATTAACCAGACCATCCCCTGGCACAGTGCTATATTAACCAGACCATCCCCTGACACAGTGTTATATTAACCAGACCATCCCCTGGCACAGTGCTATATTAACCAGACCATCCCCTGGCACAGTGCTATATTAACCAGACCATCCCCTGACACAGTGTTATATTAACCAGACCATCCCCTGACACAGTGTTATATTAACCAGACCATCCCCTGACACAGTGCTATATTAACCAGACCATCCCCTGGTACAGTGTTATATTAACCAGACCATCCCCTGGTATGACACAGTGCTATATTAACCAGACCATCCCCTGACACAGTGCTATATTAACCAGACCATCCCCTGGCATGACACAGTGTTATATTAACCAGACCATCCCCTGACACAGTGCTATATTAACCAGACCATCCCCTGGCATGACACAGTGTTATATTAACCAGACCATCCCCTGACACAGTGCTATATTAACCAGACCATCCCCTGGCACAGTGCTATATTAACCAGACCATCCCCTGGTACAGTGCTATATTAACCAGACCATCCCCTGGCATGACACAGTGCTATATTAACCAGACCATCCCCTGGCACAGTGCTATATTAACCAGACCATCCCCTGACACAGTGTTATATTAACCAGACCATCCCCTGACACAGTGCTATATTAACCAGACCATCCCCTGGTACAGTGTTATATTAACCAGACCATCCCCTGGTATGACACAGTGCTATATTAACCAGACCATCCCCTGGCATGACACAGTGTTATATTAACCAGACCATCCCCTGACACAGTGCTATATTAACCAGACCATCCCCTGGCATGACACAGTGTTATATTAACCAGACCATCCCCTGACACAGTGCTATATTAACCAGACCATCCCCTGGCACAGTGCTATATTAACCAGACCATCCCCTGGTATGACACAGTGCTATATTAACCAGACCATCCCCTGACACAGTGCTATATTAACCAGACCATCCCCTGACACAGTGCTATATTAACCAGACCATCCCCTGGCATGACACAGTGCTATATTAACCAGACCATCCCCTGACACAGTGCTATATTAACCAGACCATCCCCTGACACAGTGCTATATTAACCAGACCATCCCCTGGCATGACACAGTGTTATATTAACCAGACCATCCCCTGACACAGTGCTATATTAACCAGACCATCCCCTGGCATGACACAGTGTTATATTAACCAGACCATCCCCTGACACAGTGCTATATTAACCAGACCATCCCCTGGCATGACACAGTGTTATATTAACCAGACCATCCCCTGACACAGTGCTATATTAACCAGACCATCCCCTGGCACAGTGCTATATTAACCAGACCATCCCCTGGTACAGTGTTATATTAACCAGACCATCCCCTGACACAGTGCTATATTAACCAGACCATCCCCTGACACAGTGCTATATTAACCAGACCATCCCCTGGCACAGTGCTATATTAACCAGACCATCCCCTGGCACAGTGTTATATTAACCAGACCATCCCCTGACACAGTGCTATATTAACCAGACCATCCCCTGACACAGTGCTATATTAACCAGACCATCCCCTGACACAGTGCTATATTAACCAGACCATCCCCTGACACAGTGTTATATTAACCAGACCATCCCCTGACACAGTGCTATATTAACCAGACCATCCCCTGGTACAGTGCTATATTAACCAGACCATCCCCTGACACAGTGCTATATTAACCAGACCATCCCCTGACACAGTGCTATATTAACCAGACCATCCCCTGACACAGTGCTATATTAACCAGACCATCCCCTGACACAGTGCTATATTAACCAGACCATCCCCTGGCACAGTGCTATATTAACCAGACCATCCCCTGGCACAGTGCTATATTAACCAGACCATCCCCTGACACAGTGCTATATTAACCAGACCATCCCCTGACACAGTGCTATATTAACCAGACCATCCCCTGGCACAGTGCTATATTAACCAGACCATCCCCTGACACAGTGCTATATTAACCAGACCATCCCCTGACACAGTGCTATATTAACCAGACCATCCCCTGACACAGTGCTATATTAACCAGACCATCCCCTGACACAGTGCTATATTAACCAGACCATCCCCTGGTACAGTGCTATATTAACCAGACCATCCCCTGGTACAGTGCTATATTAACCAGACCATCCCCTGACACAGTGCTATATTAACCAGACCATCCCCTGACACAGTGCTATATTAACCAGACCATCCCCTGGTACAGTGCTATATTAACCAGACCATCCCCTGGTACAGTGCTATATTAACCAGACCATCCCCTGACACAGTGCTATATTAACCAAACCATCCCCTGACACAGTGCTATATTAACCAGACCATCCCCTGGTACAGTGCTATATTAACCAGACCATCCCCTGACACAGTGCTATATTAACCAGACCATCCCCTGACACAGTGCTATATTAACCAGACCATCCCCTGGTACAGTGCTATATTAACCAGACCATCCCCTGACACAGTGCTATATTAACCAGACCATCCCCTGGTACAGTGTTATATTAACCAGACCATCCCCTGACACAGTGCTATATTAACCAAACCATCCCCTGACACAGTGCTATATTAACCAGACCATCCCCTGGTACAGTGCTATATTAACCAGACCATCCCCTGGCATGACACAGTGCTATATTAACCAGACCATCCCCTGACACAGTGCTATATTAACCAGACCATCCCCTGACACAGTGCTATATTAACCAGACCATCCCCTGGTACAGTGCTATATTAACCAGACCATCCCCTGGCATGACACAGTGCTATATTAACCAGACCATCCCCTGGCATGACACAGTGCTATATTAACCAGACCATCCCCTGGCATGACACAGTGCTATATTAACCAGACCATCCCCTGGCATGACACAGTGCTATATTAACCAGACCATCCCCTGGCATGACACAGTGCTATATTAACCAGACCATCCCCTGGCATGACACAGTGCTATATTAACCAGACCATCCCCTGGCATGACACAGTGCTATATTAACCAGACCATCCCCTGGCATGACACAGTGCTATATTAACCAGACCATCCCCTGGCATGACACAGTGCTATATTAACCAGACCATCCCCTGGCATGACACAGTGCTATATTAACCAGACCATCCCCTGACACAGTGCTATATTAACCAGACCATCCCCTGACACAGTGCTATATTAACCAGACCATCCCCTGGCATGACACAGTGCTATATTAACCAGACCATCCCCTGGCATGACACAGTGCTATATTAACCAGACCATCCCCTGACACAGTGCTATATTAACCAGACCATCCCCTGACACAGTGCTATATTAACCAGACCATCCCCTGGCATGACACAGTGCTATATTAACCAGACCATCCCCTGACACAGTGCTATATTAACCAGACCATCCCCTGGCATGACACAGTGCTATATTAACCAGACCATCCCCTGACACAGTGCTATATTAACCAGACCATCCCCTGGCATGACACAGTGCTATATTAACCAGACCATCCCCTGGCATGACACAGTGCTTAACTAACTACTACAGTCTGTAACGGTTGTCTTCCTCTTCTGATGAAGAATAGGAAGGATCGGACCAATGCGCAGCATTGTAAGTGTTCATGTTATATTTATTAGACCAAAAACACTAAACAAAAGAACAAAGAGAGTGAAACGAAACAGTCCTGTAAAGGTGCAGCAACACAAAACAGAAAACATAAAAATAAAGGAACTAGGACGTGACACTGTCATTTTACAGGTTCATCCCAAATAGTTTCAGCTGGACTTTCACATTATCATAGAGATTGCTCAGTAGGACAAACTCTCTCTTGAGAAAGATACCCCCATCCCGAGCGTGTCAGACCAGACCTCTTCATTATACAAGCCCACAGACGAGCAACCCCCAGCGGAAAGTCAACCTCCCAGCGCAAAGTACTACTCTCTAATTGTACTGAAGGATAAATTCACCCAGCTGGAGGTTAAGGCAGGTGGAGCTGGAACAGCAGGTGAACTCACTCCAGTCAGCACAAAAAAATTGTCCAGCTCAACAAAATCCCCTCAACCAGACCCAGTGAGCTGGAGGTGGAGAGAGACATATCTGAACTCTGGTGAGACAACATCAACAGGAGAAAGAACAGAGCACTAGAGGAGAGGATCAAACTGCTGGAGGAGAAGGTGAGGGGGTGGTGTGCGACAGAGAACAACCCACTAGAGAGCTGGCCACCCCCGCAGAGAAGCCAGCAGAACAGTCCACCTCAGCCCCCGACCATAGTCTCAACACCACAGTAGAACAGTCCACCTCAAACCCTGACCATAGTCTCAACACCACAGTAGAACAGTCCACCCCAGACCCTGACCCTAGCCTTAACATCACAGCAGAACAGTCCATCCCAGACCCTGACCATAGCCTCAACATCACAGTAGAACAGTCCACCCCAGACCCTGACCCTAGCCTCAACATCACAGCAGAACAGTCCACCCCAGACCATAGCCTCAACATCACAGCAGAACAGTCCACCCCAGACCATAGCCTCAACATCACAGCAGAACAGTCCACCCCAGACCCCGACCCTAGCCTTAACATCACAGTAGAACAGTCCACCCCAGACCCCGACCATAGCCTCAACATCACAGCAGAACAGTCCACCCCAGACCCTGACCCTAGCCTCAACATCACAGCAGAACAGTCCACCCCAGACCCTGACCCTAGCCTTAACATCACAGTAGAACAGTCCACCTCAGACCATAGCCTCAACATCACAGTAGAACAGTCCACCTCAGACCCTGACCATAGCCTTAACATCACAGCAGAACAGTCCACCCCAGACCCCGACCATAGCCTCAACATCACAGTAGAACAGTCCACCTAGACCATAGCCTCAACATCACAGCAGAACAGTCCACCTCAGACCCTGACCCTAGCCTTAACATCACAGTAGAACAGTCCACCTCAGACCCTGACCATAGCCTTAACATCACAGCAGAACAGTCCACCTCAGACCATAGCCTCAACATCACAGCAGAACAGTCCACCTCAGACCCTGACCATAGCCTCAACATCACAGCAGAACAGTCCACCCCAGACCCCGACCATAGCCTCAACATCACAGTAGAACAGTCCACCTCAAACCATGACCCTAGCCTTAACATCACAGCAGAACAGTCCACCTCAGACCATAGCCTCAACATCACAGCAGAACAGTCCACCTCAGACCATAGCCTCAACATCACAGCAGGACAAGCCTTTACAACCAGGTCCACCTATAAGGCAACAGTGCCCACCTTTGCCAGGACCTTAAATGACATCACCCTCAACCGCAGCCCGAACACCTCAGACAGGAGCAACAAATCAATAGACACACTTGCCCAGACCAGCGAGACAGTTTCCCAGACCTGCGGGGAGACATTTCCCCAGACCTGTTTTTGCAGGTTTCTCTCTTCCCCACCTCCTCTTCCTTGTCACTGACTTCACATCTCTCGATGGCCAGGTAGGTGTGGAGCCGGAGACAGCGGGGGGTCCGGCTGGAGGAACCAGCTTCAGAGGGAGATGGCGGCTCATTGGCGGCTCATAATCAGAATCACTGCCACTGTGAAAGATTTAAAAAATCAATAACAATACTTTCACGTATGAGCCCTTGTATCAACACGTAAAATAAACACATATGTATAGAGTACAGGGAACATAGTCACTATGGTGAAGTGGTGAAGGGCTGTTACATGCCATGTTCATGTAACAATATATTTTAAAAATACATCACACACACACGCACACGCACACGCACACACACACGCACGCACACGCACACGCACACGCACACACACACACACACACATGCGCACGCACACGCACACGCACACACACACACATGTAGCCAATGTGTAATATTTGCTATAATATTTGATATTATTAATTTCCAACAATGACATTAGCATTAGAACTTACCAGTCCAGCATGGCCTCCTCGCCATGCAGAAACATGTCTTCCACCTGGGAGTCAAAACTAGCTTCGCTGAAACATTCCTCTTCCTGAAGCAACTCAGTCTCACTGTATCTATCTATTTCCTCTATAATTTGGGTTAAATCTGTATACCTAGACTTTGTTTTAGCTTTTCCTGATTTATTCGCCATATTTTAAATATATAAACTTGTTGAAAATGCTATTGAATATATACTGCTGTGCGTAACACTCGTGGCTTCGTCAAGTATGATTTTCAAATCAAAATCAAATCAAATGTATTTATATAGCCCTTCGTACATCAGCTGATATCTCAAAGTGCTGTACAGAAACCCAGCCTAAAACCCCAAACAGCAAACAATGCAGGTGTAGAAGCACCATTTTCAATGGTGAATGAACCTCTTTTACGCCAGAGTTTACGACAAAGGCTGGTCTTCAAGCGTATAAACATTACATATTGCCGTTCACCTCAGCTCATTGGCTATCTTCCCAGCTAGATTTCAAGACGATCGGTGGTCATTGGGCAAAAATACAGTCAATCGACGATAGGCCGGTCCTACCATTGGTGTGCAATGATGTCATTGAATTGTGTCTTCAAGCACGGTCAATACGTCCCGTGAAAATAACCATCAAGTATGGTTGTGTTAGTAACAACCAGAGGATTGCAATGAAACCAACCATGACTGGATAAACGGTTCTTGTGTGTAATTACCACAAACGCTTCGTCCAAAGTTGAATGAGACGGAAATTACGACGTAACCGGTTTACAAACGTTTCGTGTCAGGCTATAAAAATGAATTTTATCAAACAAAAACGAACAATCGCTGTGGAGTTAGGACAATTGGCATTGCCACCAGAGGAAGATCTTCAATGGTAAGAAATGTATTTTATTGTTATTTCTGACTTTCATGAAGCTAACGCTTGGTTGGAAAATGCTAGTAATACTTGTGTGTGCGTGGCACCGTCCTCAGAAAATAGCATGTTTGCTTTCGCAGTAAAGCCTTTTTTGAAATCTGACAGCGGCTGGATTAATCTTCTAAATGATTTATTTACAATAATGTTTAATAAATTTAACAAATGGTGTATTTAGAATCTGCAGTTTCACCGGATGTTGGCCTGGTGGGACGTTAGCGTCTCACCTACCCTAGAGAGGTTAATGAAGACAGCTTGTCCATCCTGGAGGGGGAAATCAATCATTTCCAGACCCGTGGACATGTACGAAATACATAGACGTGTGTGTGGTGACCTAAATGCCAGAACTGGACAAGAACCTGACACCCTCAGCACACGTTGGGGACAAACACCTACCTGCAGGTGACATCTTTCCCTCCCCCATGTGCCCCCTAGACACAATTATGACAACATAACCAACAAAAACGGGTTACAACGCCTGCAGCTCTGTCACACGCTGGGTATGTACATAGTCAACGGTAGGCTTCGAGGGGACTCCTATGGTAGGTACATCTATAGCTCATCTCTTGGCAGTAGTACTGTAGACTACTTTATCACTGACCTCCACCCAGAGTCTCTCAGAGCGTTCACAGTCAGCCCACTGACACCCCAATCAGACCACAGCAATATCACAGTCGAACAGATTATTACTCAATCAAAGCCAAAGGAACTGAATAACATTAAGAAATGCAATAGATGGACGGAAAGTGGTGTGGGAACCTACCCCCCAAAAAATTAGGCAACAACAAATTCAATCTCTTTTAGACAACTTCCTGGAAAAAACATTACACTGTAATAATAGTGAAGGTGTAAACTTGTCAGTAGAAAACTTAAACAGTATATTTTACCTCTCAGCTTCCCTCCATCAAATCTACAAATTTCAAACAGAAACAGAAAATCCTTAAAATGCTTAAAATGTTACAGAAATACACTACGGATGAAGAAGGAACAGCATGTCAGAAATCAGCTCAATGTAATTGAAGAATCCATAGACTCTAAACACTTCTGGGACAATTGGAAAATTGGAAAACACTAAACAAACAGCACATATAATTTTATATCCACAACGGAGATGTATGGGTAAACCAGTTCTCCAGTCTTTCTGGCCCTATGACAAAGAACAAACAGCAAAAGCTTGATCAAACACACATTTTTTTGAATCAACTGGATTCTCCGATTACATTGAATTATCTAACGAACAATGCAAACCGTCCAACCAAAAAGGCCTGTGGTGTACATGAAATGATAAAATACACAGACCACGAATTCCAATTGGCTGTACTTACTTACTTATACTTGTACTCTTTAAGACATCATCCTCAGCTCTGGCATCGTCTCCAGTAGTTGGAACCAAGGACTGATCCACAAAAAGTGGAGACAAATTTGACCTCATTATCCACCGTGGGATATGCGTCAACAGCAACAAAGGGAACATCCGCTGCATTATCATTAACAGCAGACTCGTACGTTTCTTCAGTGAAAACAACGTACTGAACGAATGTCAAATTGTCTTTTTACAAAATGATCGTACAACAGACCACGTATTCTCCCTGCACACCCTTATTGACAAACAAACCAAAACAAAGGCCAAGTCTTCCCATTCTTTGTTTATTTATTTAAAAAAAAAAAGCTTTTGACTCTATTTGGAATGAGGGTCTGATATACAAACTGATGGAATTCGTTGTGGGAAAAACATTAGAAAGTCATTGTACGCAAACAAAAATTCGAATCAATTCCGATGACAATAAGGCGTGTTGTTATTGGCTGTAAATAGGGGAGATCGTGTTGTTATTGGCTGTAAATAGGGGAGATCGTGTTGTTATTGGCTGTAAATAGGGGAGATCGTGTTGTTATTGGCTGTAAATAGGGGAGATCGTGTTGTTATTGGCTGTAAATACTGTTGTTATTGGCTGTAAATGGGAGATCGTGTTGTTATTGGCTGTAAATAGGGAGATCGTGTTGTTATTGGCTGTAAATAGGGGAGATCATTCCTGCCCTTGATACATGTCTGGGACACATTCTGGTACTGTATTCTATTGATATATTTGACAATGTGTACAAGTTTGCTGTACATCTACTGAGGTTGGTGGTGATAGATAAATCCAAGTTCTCTACTGAGGTTGGTGGTGATAGATAAATGGTTCTCTGCTGAGGTTGGTGGTGATAGATAAATCCAAGTTCTCTACTGAGGTTGGTGATGAAAGATAAATCCAAGTTCTCTACTGAGATTGGTGGTGATAGATAAATGCTGTTCTCTACTGAGGTTGGTGGTGATAGATAAATCAAAGTTCTCTACTGAGGTTGGTGATGAAAGATAAATCAAGTTCTCTACTGAGATTGGTGGTGATAGATAAATTTCTCTACTGAGGTTGGTGGTGATAGATAAACAAGTTCTCTACTGAGATTGGTGGTGATAGATAAATCCGCTCTCTACTGAGTTTGGTGGTGATAGATAAATCCAAGTTCTCTACTGAGATTGCTGGGCCCTACCCGGACAGCGCTGGGCCCTATCCCGGACAGCGCTGGGCCCTACCCCGGACAACGCTGGGCCATACCCCGGACAACGCTGGGCCATACCCCGGACAACGCTGGGCCAAACCCCGGACAACGCTGGGCCCTATCCCGGACAGCGCTGGGCCCTACCCCGGACAACGCTGGGCCCTACCCCGGACAACGCTGGGCCCTACCCCGGACAGCGCTGGGCCCTATCCCGGACAACGCTGGGCCATACCCCGGACAACGCTGGGCCCTACCCCGGACAACGCTGGGCCATACCCCGGACAACGCTGGGCCCTACCCCGGACAACGCTGGGCCATACCCCGGACAACGCTGGGCCCTACCCCGGACAACGCTGGGCCCTACCCCGGACAACGCTGGGCCATACCCCGGACAACGCTGGGCCAAACCCCGGACAACGCTGGGCCCTATCCCGGACAGCGCTGGGCCCTACCCCGGACAGCGCTGGGCCCTATCCCGGACAACGCTGGGCCCTACCCCGGACAAGATGGGCCATACCCAGGACAACGCTGGGCCATACCCCGGACAATGCTGGGCCCTTCCCCGGACAACGCTGGGCCATACCCCGGACAACGCTGGGCCCTACCCCGGACAACGCTGGGCCATACCCCGGACAACGCTGGGCCATACCCCGGACAACGCTGGGCCATACCCCGGACAACGCTGGGCCATACCCCGGACAACGCTGGGCCATACCCCGGACAACGCTGGGCCAAACCCCGGACAACGCTGGGCCAAACCCCGGACAACGCTGGGCCATACCCCGGACAACGCTGGGCCAAACCCCGGACAACGCTGGGCCATACCCCGGACAACGCTGGGCCATACCCCGGACAACGCTGTGCCAATTGTACGCCGCGCTGTGGGACTCCCAATCACTGCCGGATGTGATACAGCCTGGAATTGAACCGGGACTGTAGTGACGCTTCTTGGCACCGAGATGCAGTGCCTTAGACCGCTGCTTTATTCGGGAGCCCCAGTGGGCAACAAAAGTTTTGAGATAGTGACACAATTGTTGTTATTTTGGCTCTGTACTCCAGCACAATGACTATGAGGTTGAAGTGCAGACTGTCAGGTATTTTCATCCATTTCGGGTGAACTGTTTAGAAATTACAGCTCATTTTGTACATAGTCCACCTTTTATTGCAAATAAGAATAGAATATGTTTATAAACGCTTCTACATTAACATGGATGCTACAGATGCAAAATACTGTATCTCACCCCCAAGACCTGCTAACCTCTCACCATTACATTAACAGGGGAGGTTAGCTTTTTATATCATACCCCCAAGACATGCTAACCTCTCACCATTACAATAACAGGGGAGGTTAGCTTTTTATATCATACCCCCAAGACATGCTAAACTCTCACCATTACATTAACAGGGGAGGTTAGCTTTTATATCATACCCCAAGACATGCTAACCTCTCACCATTACAATAACAGGGGAGGTTAGCATTTTATATCATACCCCCAAGACATGCTAACCTCTCACCATTACAATAACAGGGGAGGTTAGCATTTTATATATACATACCCTCACCATTACAATAACAGACATTTTATATCATACCCCCAAGACATGCTAACCTCTCACCATTTTTAAGCATTTTATATCATACCGTTCTTGACATTCCAAAATCTCACCATTATAAATAACAGGCGACTGTCTAGCATTTTAATCATACCCCAGACATGCTAACCTCTCACCATTACAACAACAGGGTCAAGGTTAGCATTTATATCCATACCCCCAAGACATGCTAACCTCTCACCATTACAATAACAGGCGAGGTTAGCATTTTATATCATACCCCCAAGACATGCTATCCTAAGTTTTTTAAGTCATGCCCCCCTCCGTTCTTGACTATTCCAAAATCAGTATAAATAACACACTGTCTATCAGGATAAAGGTAAGACCCAGATGCAGACTGTGTCGAAGAAACAACATTTACTACAGAAGCAAAGGTCAAAGGTACAGGACTGGAGTTATAACCAGTATTAGAGCATGTCATTTTTTAAAATGGTTTGCTCCCATTGTCCATCATTCTCAGTTGGGCCAGCGACTCTCCTTCTCCCAACAGTTGGTCCTGCTACACTCCTTCTCCCAACAGTTGGTCCTGCTACACTCCTTCTCCCAACAGTTGGTCCTGCTACACTCCTTCTCCCAACAGTTGGTCCTGCTACACTCCTTCTCCCAACAGTTGGGCCTGCTACACTCCTTCTCCCAACAGTTGGGCCTGCTACACTCCTTCTCCCAACAGTTGGTCCTGCTACGCTCCTTCTCCCAACAGTTGGTCCTGCTACACTCCTTCTCCCAACAGTTGGGCCTGCTACACTCCTTCTCCCAACAGTTGGGCCTGCTACACTCCTTCTCCCAACAGTTGGTCCTGCTACGCTCCTTCTCCCAACAGTTGGGCCTGCTCCCAACAGTTGGGCCTCCTTCTCCCAACAGTTGGTCCTGCTACACTCCTTCTCCCAACAGTTGGGCCTGCTACACTCCTTCTCCCAACAGTTGGGCCTGCTACGCTCCTTCTCCCAACAGTTGGGCCTGCTACACTCCTTCTCCCAACAGTTGGTCCTGCTACGCTCCTTCTCCCAACAGTTGGTCCTGCTACACTCCTTCTCCCAACAGTTGGGCCTGCTACGCTCCTTCTCCCAACAGTTGGGCCTGCTACGCTCCTTCTCCCAACAGTTGGGCCTGCTACGCTCCTTCTCCCAACAGTTGGTCCTGCTACACTCCTTCTCCCAACAGTTGGGCCTGCTACGCTCCTTCTCCCAACAGTTGGGCCTGCTACACTCCTTCTCCCAACAGTTGGGCCTGCTACGTAGTTGGGCCTTCTCCCAACAGTTGGGCCTGCTACACTCCTTCTCCCAACAGTTGGGCCTGCTACGTAGTTGGGCCTGCTACTCCTTCTCCCAACAGTTGGGCCTGCTACACTCCTTCTCCCAACAGTTGGGCCTGCTACGCTCCTTCTCCCAACAGTTGGGCCTGCTACACTCCTTCTCCCAACAGTTGGGCCTGCTACGCTCCTTCTCCCAACAGTTGGGCCTGCTACACTCCTTCTCCCAACAGTTGGGCCTGCTACGCTCCTTCTCCCAACAGTTGGGCCTGCTACACTCCTTCTCCCAACAGTTGGGCCTGCTACGCTCCTTCTCCCAACAGTTGGGCCTGCTACACTCCTTCTCCCAACAGTTGGGCCTGCTACACTCCTTCTCCCAACAGTTGGGCCTGCTCCTTCTCCCAACAGTTGGGCCTCCTTCTCCCAACAGTTGGGCCTGCTACGCTCCTTCTCCCAACAGTTGGGCCTGCTACACTCCTTCTCCCAACAGTTGGTCCTGCTACACTCCTTCTCCCAACAGTTGGTCCTGCTACGCTCCTTCTCCCAACAGTTGGGCCTGCTACACTCCTTCTCCCAACAGTTGGGCCTGCTACGCTCCTTCTCCCAACAGTTGGGCCTGCTACACTCCTTCTCCCAACAGTTGGGCCTGCTACGCTCCTTCTCCCAACAGTTGGGCCTGCTTCTCCCAACAGTTGGGCCCCACTGCCTTCTCCCCAACAGTTGGTCCTTCTCCCTCCCAACAGTTGGGCCTGCTACGCTCCTTCTCCCAACAGTTGGGCCTGCTACACTCCTTCTCCCAACAGTTGGGCCTGCTACGCTCCTTCTCCCAACAGTTGGGCCTGCTACACTCCTTCTCCCAACAGTTGGGCCTGCTACACTCCTTCTCCCAACAGTTGGGCCTGCTGCCCAACAGTTGGGCCTTCTACACTCCTTCTCCCAACAGTTGGGCCTGCTACTCCTTCTCCCAACAGTTGGGCCTGCTACGCTCCTTCTCCCAACAGTTGGGCCTGCTACGCTCCTTCTCCCAACAGTTGGGCCTGCTACGCTCCTTCTCCCAACAGTTGGGCCTGCTACACTCCTTCTCCCCAACAGTTGGGCCTGCTACCTCCTTCTCCCAACAGTTGGGCCTGCTACGCTCCTTCTCCCCAACAGTTGGGCCTGCTACACCTTCTCCCCAACAGTTCTCCCCAACAGTTGGGCCTGCTACACTCCTTCTCCCAACAGTTGGGCCTGCTACACTCCTTCTCCCAACAGTTGGGCCTGCTACACTCCTTCTCCCCAACAGTTGGGCCTGCTACACTCCTTCTCCCAACAGTTGGGCCTGCTACACTCCTTCTCCCAACAGTTGGGCCTGCTACACTCCTTCTCCCAACAGTTGGGCCTGCTACGCTCCTTCTCCCAACAGTTGGGCCTGCTACACTCCTTCTCCCAACAGTTGGGCCTGCTACGCTCCTTCTCCCCAACAGTTGGGCCTGCTACGCTCCTTCTCCCAACAGTTGGGCCTGCTACGCTCCTTCTCCCAACAGTTGGGCCTGCTACGCTCCTTCTCCCCAACAGTTGGGCCTGCTACTCCTTCTCCCAACAGTTGGGCTCCTTCTCCCAACAGTTGGGCCTGCTACACTCCTTCTCCCAACAGTTGGGCCTGCTACAGTTGGGCCTCCTTCTCCCCAACAGTTGGGCCTGCTCTCCTTCTCCCAACAGTTGGGCCTGCTACGCTCCTTCTCCCAACAGTTGGGCCTGCTACGCTCCTTCTCCCAACAGTTGGGCCTGCTACACTCCTTCTCCCAACAGTTGGTCCTGCTACGCTCCTTCTCCCAACAGTTGGGCCTGCTACGCTCCTTCTCCCAACAGTTGGGCCTGCTACACTCCTTCTCCCAACAGTTGGTCCTGCTACACTCCTTCTCCCAACAGTTGGGCCTGCTACACTCCTTCTCCCAACAGTTGGTCCTGCTACACTCCTTCTCCCAGTAGTTGAAACTGCCCAGTTGATAAACCCCCCAGATAATTTGCTGGAAACTAAACCTGAACTGAACCTAAACTAATTCCACACATATAACAACAGATGAAAAACATGAAGTAAATGTATGATGTGGGAAAATGGGTGAATTGATGAGTGAAGGGAAGCCCTCTCTGTTACCTCCCCTCTCTGTTACCTCTCTCTGTTACCTCCCAGGGAAGCTTAAAAATGAATAATTATGTAATCACCAATTGTGAATGAAGAACAGGATGGGACATTCTATTGTAAGGATATTTTCTATAATCTCTAAATGGTACAGTATGTTCCCTATATATCAGTCCACTGAATCACAGCAGTCTTATCAGTCTTTTCTGGCCGATTGGGAATATGCTACACAGTGAGAGAGTGCATAATTGTCCACTCTGAATGGTTTTCAATATCTGGGAAAAGATCCAGATTGGGCAGCAGGTGAGGGAGTGCCAGAGAGAGGGGTGATGAGGCTTGGGGAGAAATGTCACCATGGACAATTTCCATGGTCATTGGCGAACAAGTTACCTGTTACCTCCCTCTGTTACCTCCCTCTCTGTTACCTCCCTCTCTGTTACGTCCCTCTCTGTTACCTCCCTCTCTGTTACCTCCCTCTCTGTTACCTCCCTCTCTGTTACCTCCCTCTGTTACCTCCCTCTGTTACCTCCCTCTCTGTTACCTCCCTCACTGTTACCTCCCTCTCTGTTACCTCCCTCTCTGTTACCTCCCTCTCTGTTACCTCCCTCTCTGTTACCTTCCACTGTTACCTCCCTCACTGTTACCTCCCTCTGTTACCTCCCTCTCTGTTACCTCCCTCTCTGTTACCTCCCTCTCTGTTACCTCCCTCACTGTTACCTCCCTCACTGTTACCTCCCTCACTGTTATCTCCCTCTCTGTTGCCTCCCTCTCTGTTACCTCCCTCTCTGTTACCTCCCTCTCTGTTATCTCCCTCTCTGTTGCCTCCCTCTCTGTTATCTCCCTCTCTGTTGCCTCCCTCTCTGTTACCTCCCTCTCTGTTACCTCCCTCTCTGTTATCTCCCTCTCTGTTGCCTCCCTCTCTGTTACCTCCCTCTCTGTTACCTCCCTCACTGTTACCTCCCTCACTGTTACCTCCCTCTGTTACCTCCCCTCTCTGTTACCTCCCTCTCTGTTACCTCCCTCTCTGTTACCTCCCTCTCTGTTACCTCCCTCACTGTTACCTCCCTCACTGGTACCTCCCTCACTGTTATCTCCCTCTCTGTTGCCTCCCTCTCTGTTACCTCCCTCTCTGTTACCTCCCTCTCTGTTATCTCCCTCTCTGTTGCCTCCCTCTCTGTTACCTCCCTCTCTGTTACCTCCCTCTCTGTTACCTCCCTCTCTGTTACCTCCCTCTCTGTTACCACCATCATCTCTCTTGCCTCTCCAAGAGGATAGTCTGAAGTATAAAGGCTCATCTACTCTATTCTCAGCATGGCAGAGAGGGTTAGGACTGGCTGTGGTTCAGACAGGCCAAGGACCGCTCCATCCTGCCCAGAATCTCCCCCATTGTTACCCCCATTGGCAGTGTTTGTGTGTGTGTGTGTGTGTGTGTGTGTGTGTGTGTGTGTGTGTGTGTGTGTGTGTGTGTGTGTGTGTGTGTGTGTGTGTGTGTGTGTGTGTGTGTGTGTGTGTGTGTGTGTGTGTGTGTGTGTGTGTGTGTGTGTGTGTGTGTTACACTTCCTCTTCCCCACTGGTCAGAATTTCACTAATTTTTACCACTCACATTCTACCAACTTCATACCAGCCTGACAATCAGTTCTTCTTCATCTGTAACATTATACTGTTTGTTTAAAGGGTGGCTGACCTCACAATCTGTAACATTCTACTGTGTGTTTAAAGGGTGGCTGACCCCACGATCTGTAACATTCTACTGTGTGTTTAAGGTTAAAGGGTGGCTGACCCCACGATCTGTAACATTCTGCTGTGTGTTTAAGGTTAAAAGGTGGCTGACCCCACGATCTGTAACATTCTACTGTGTGTTTAAAGGGTGGCCGACCCCACGATCTGTAACATTCTGCTGTGTGTTTAAAGGGTGACCGACCCCACGATCTGTAACATTCTACTGTGTGTTTAAAGGGTGACCGACCCCACGATCTGTAACATTCTACTGTGTTTAAAGGGTGGCCGACCCCACGATCTGTAACATTCCACTGTGTGTTTAAAGGGTGGCTGACCCCACGATCTGTAACATTCTACTGTGTTTAAAGGGTGACTGACCCCACGATCTGTAACATTCTACTGTGTGTTTAAAGGGTGGCTGACCCTACTGTGTGTTTAAAGGGTGGCTGACCCCACGATCTGTAACATTCGATCTGTAACATTCTACTGTGTGTTTAAAAGGTGGCTGACCCCACGATCTGTAACATTCTACTGTGTGTTTAAAGGGTGGCTGACCCCACGATCTGTAACATTCTACTGTGTGTTTAAAGGGTGGCTGACCCCACGATCTGTAACATTCTACTGTGTGTTTAAAGGGTGGCTGACCCCACGATCTGTAACATTCTACTGTGTGTTTAAAGGGTGGCTGACCCCACGATCTGTAACATTCTACTGTGTGTTTAAAGGGTGACCGACCCCACGATATGTAATATTCAGAGCGTGTTTAAAGTGTGCACACACAGAGAGATGCAGGTAGTACCTGTGGTCTTTTGAAGAAGTGATGTGTGAAACTCTCCGTTAAGTTGGAAATATTTGTAAAAAATAAAATGTAAATAAAAAAATGAAAAAATTAAACGCTTTCCTGGGTAAATTCTATCAATATTTCAAGTTACCTCACAATTTGAATCGTTTTCCAATAGATAAGTTTGATGGACAACTGAGCTGTCAGCGTATCTCCATATACGAGGTACAGGGCTATTTGACTCGGGAATAGTCGGACCGTTATCCAGGGCCTGAGGGAAAACCCTGGGGGTTTTCCAGTTCCTTGACTACATTTATTCACAGACATATATACTGAGTATCACAAACATTAGGAACACCTTTTGAACAGTGTCAATTTGTCTGGTCATGGACTCTAATGTGCTCCACAGAAATGCTGGCCCCGTGTTGAGTCCAATGCTTCCCCACAGTTGTGTCCAGTTGTCTGGATGTCCTTTAGGTGGTGGACCAGTCTTGACTCCAATGCTTCCCCACAGTCGTGTCCAGTTGGCTGGATGTCCTTTAGGTGGTGGACCAGTCTTGACTCCAATGCTTCCCCACAGTCGTGTCCAGTTGGCTGGACGTCCTTTGGGTGGTGGACCAGTCTTGAGTCCAATGCTTCCCCACAGTTGTGTCCAGTTGTCTGGACGTCCTTTGGGCATCTTGACTCCAATGCTTCCCCACAGTTGTGTCCAGTTGGCTGGACGTCCTTTGGGTGGTGGACCAGTCTTGGTCCACACGGGGAAACTGTAGAGCGTGTTGAGCAGTTCTTAATGCAAACCGGTGGACCTGGCACCTACTACCATCACCTGGCACCTTTCACCTGGCACCTACTACTATCACCTGGCACCTACTACCATCACCTTTCACCATCACCTGGCACCTACTACCATCACCTGGCACCTACTACCATCACCTGGCACCTACTACCATCACCTTGCACCTACTACCTGGCACCTATTACCTGGCACCTACTACCATCACCTGGCACCTATCACCATCAACTGGCACTTACTACCATCACCTGGCACCTACTACCCTCACCCGACACCTACCACCTGGCACCATCACCTGGCACCTACTACCATCACCTGGCACCTATCACCTGGCATCTATCACCTGGCACCTACTACCATCACCTGGCACCTACTACCATCACCTGGCACCTACTACCATCACCTTTCACCATCACCTGGCACCTACTACCATCACCTGGCACCTACTACCATCACCTGGCACCTACTACCATCACCTGGCACCTACCACCTGACACCTATCACCTGGCACCTACTACCATCACCTGGCACCTATCACCATCACCTGGCACCTACTACCATCACCTGGCACCTACTACCATCACCTTTCACCATCACCTGGCACCTACTACCATCACCTGGCACCTACTACCATCACCTGGCACCTACTACCATCACCTGGCACCTACCACCTGGCACCATCACCTGGCACCTACTACCATCACCTGGCACCTATCACCTGGCACCCCCACCTGGCACCTACTACCATCACCTGGCACCTATCACCTGGCACCTACTACCATCACCTGGCATCTATCACCTGGCACCTACTACCATCACCTGGCATCTAGCACCTGGCAACTACTACCATCACCTGGCACCTTTCACCTGGCACCATCACCTGGCACCTACTACCATCACCTGGCACCTATCACCTGGCACCATCACCTGGCACCTACTACCATCACCTGGCACCTACCACCATCACCTGGCATCTATCACCTGGCACCATCACCTGACACCTACTACCATCACCTGGCACCTACCACCTGGCACCATCACCTGGCACCTACTACCATCACCTGGCATCTATCACCTGGCACCATCACCTGGCACCTACTACCATCACCTGGCACCTACTACCAGCACCTGGCATCTATCACCTGGCACCATCACCTGGCACCTACTACCATCACCTGGCATCTATCACCTGGCACCTACTACCATCATCTGGCACCTATCACCTGGCACCCCCACCTGGCACCTACTACCATCACCTGGCATCTATCACCTGGCACCAACACTTGGCACCTACTACCATCACCTGGCATCTATTACCTGGCACCATCACCTGGCACCTACTACCATTTGTGGAAATGTTAATTGATGTGTAGGAGAATATAACACAGTCGATCTGGTGGAAGAAAAGAGAAAGAAAGGCACATTAATCTGTTGTCTTGTCTTGTCCATTCACCCTCGGACTGGCACACAGACACAATCCAATCTACACTGATTGAAGTGGATTTAACAAGTGACATCAATAAGGGATCATATCTTTCACCTGGATTCACCTGGTCAGTCTGTCATGCAAAGAGCAGGTGTTCTTCATGTTTTATATGCTCTGTGTACACAACTATTGGGGAACGTCGGGAATACCCCGTAATAAGGAACGGTTTTTGTGTGTGTGTGTGTGTGTGTGTAGGTGTAAGTGTGTGTGTGTGTGTGTGTAGGTGTAAGTGTGTGTGTGTGTGTAGGTGTAAGTGTGTGTGTGTAGGTGTGTAGGTGTAAGTGTGTGTGTGTGTGTGTGTAGGTGTAAGTGTGTGTGTGTGTAGGTGTAAGTGTATGTGTGTGTGTGTGTAGTGTGTGTGTGTGTGTGTGTGTGTGTGTGTGTGTGTGTGTGTGTGTGTGTGTGTGTGTGTGTGTGTGTGTGTGTAGGTGTAAGTGTGTGTGTGTGTGTGTGTGTAGGTGTGTGTGTGTGTGTGTGTGTGTGTGTGTGTGTGTGTAGGTGTGTGTGTAGTGTGTGTGTGTGTGTGTGTGTGTGGTGTAGGTGTAGTGTGTGTGTGTGTGTGTAGGTGTGTAGGTGTGTGTGTGTGTGTGTGTGTGTGTAGGTGTAAGTGTGTGTGTGTGTAGGTGTAAGTGTA